>NC_132879.1:53249593-53459593 GCF_030463535.1 Salminus brasiliensis | reverse complement strand
AGAGAGGGAGAGAGTGGGAGCTGGCATTACTGAGGAATAGTGGGTTAAATCACTTACTGAAGATTTTTAATGACATTTCAGTGTTCCTCGTATAATTACTCTTCATCTAAGATTTCCCATAATGATGTTGGACAGTCTCGGTTCAGGCTCGCTGGCGCGCTTCATTAGCGTGTCATCCCCATTTCACATCAGAAGATTTAATTGTAATGCTGAATATGCGCGCCTCTCTGCACAGGCCTAATCAAAGTGGATCCACTTGTATTATTAATATCGGAATATCGGCCGGCTTGCTATTTTTTATAAATAAAAGAATACAGATGCATAAATCAGCTGTCATTTATTAGTGCGATGCTGGCATATCCGCCAGACAACCTCTCCTCCGCTTCCTCACCGCTGCTGCACTCATCAAGACTGAGGAAGAACAAGAAGAGGGAAAAAAACTCCATTAAATATACATACTAATTCCTGCATGAAGTAATCAGATTACAGAGCAGGTGACACTGGCCACTCACATTCAAATGATTGGCAATAATGAGGCATGGGGAGATGGAGGGAGAGAGAGAGAGAGAGAGAGAGAGAGAGAGAGAGAGAGAGAGAGAGAGGGCGAGAGAGTGTAAGAGGGGGGTAGAGAGTGAGAAAGAGGGAATAAGAAAGGGGGGAAGGTGGGAGAGTGGGGGAGAGAAAGATGGGGAGGAAGAGAGGAAAAAGGACAAAGGAAGAGATGAGGGAGAGAGAGGGGGTAGAGAGTAAATACAGGTATGAAGGTGTAAAGAGAAAGGGCGAGAGAGATAAAGAGAGAGACAAGGAGTAGAGAGTGAAGACAGGTATAAAGGTAGAGAGAGAGAGAGAGGGAGAGAGAGAGAGAGAGAGAGAGAGAGAGAGAGAGACCGAGAGAGAGAGAGAGACAGAGAGAGAGAGAGAGAGAGAGAGAGAGAGAGAGGGCTAGAGAGGTGAGGGAGAGAGAGAAAGGGTAGACAGTAAAGACAGGTTTAAAGGTAGAGACTGTAAGAGAGAAAGGATGAGAGAGAGAGAGAGATGAGTGAGAAAGAGAGAGAGAGAGAGAGAGAGAGAGAGAGAGAGAGAGGGTTGAGAGTAAATACAGGTATAAAAGTACAGAGAGAGAGTGAGAGAAGGGAGGGAGAGAAATGGCTAGGGAGATAAGGGAGGGAGGGGGAAAGAGAGAGAGAGAGAGAGAGAGAGAGAGAGAGAGAAAAGGGGGGCAGAAGGAAGGAGAAAGAGAGAGGGGTCAGAGAGTAAAGACAGGTATAAAGGTAGAGAGAGAGAGAGAGAGAGAGAGAGAGAGAGGTGAACAGGGATTTAGGGTTTATACTAATGGTTAATATTCTCTCTTCAGTCTGGAAGTGTGAATAAGTGCGAAGCTGCCTGAGCTGACCGCTGGACTGACCGTCATGCTGACTCCTGTGGCTCAGTTGCCTCTTCCTTGTCATGACTGTGAGAGAACGGCTCAGCTCCTCAGAGAAGAAAGGAAAGAAAGGAAATGCCATCTGTGAGAGATTGGCTTCTTTTTGGTTGACGTCACAAACACATACATTTCTATCAAGCTCCTCAGCATCACTTAAAGCAGCATTATGGGAGAATTGATGTTTTTTGCTCCTGGGCTCCCCCTACAGTTGGGAAGTGTAATTTGTGCTTAGCCTCCACTAAAGGACACGCTTTACACATGCATTTCTGGACAACCTGAGAGATATAGAACATTTGGACTGAGGGAGGCTGATCCTAATCCTTTGCTGGAGTAACTGGCTCTACTGTCCAGAAAAGAGGCTTTCTACAAGTATGGAACATTGCTGTTAGAATTTGATTGCATTCAGCAACAACAGCATTAGTGAGGTCAGGATGTTAGATGATCACCACCCTCACCAACATCCCAAAAATATAGCATGAAGCACCATCCATCATTTTAGAGAACACAATCCCAGTACTCCACAGCTCAATACTGGGGGCTTTACACACCTCTAGTTCATGCTTGGCATTATTAGGCATGGTGCCAGTAGGTTTATGTATATCTCCTCTAGAGAGTCCTATTCTACTGGCAGTACGGAAAGCAATGAGTTCATCTTAAAGTAGCTGGATGCATTCATCAGAAGGGCTGTCCACAAACATTTGGACATTTAGTATATTAAAGCAGTTAGAGCGTCTCTGTTTCTCAGTAAGGTGTGTGGCACTCCGATGAGGCAGGCTTTGGTTCAGGCTGATGTTGATAATGCTGTAATAGTGGGTGCTCAAGAACGCTGGTCAAGGTCATGTGATATATGCCATTAGCAGTAGTCACGGCAACCCAGTGTTGGGCTTGTTCTCCTTTGGACGTCACATGAGTGCTTTTACAGTGTGCTTTTATACACGCTTTAACACACTTTCGTATATTCACACACACACACGCTGGCAAACACCCACCTCTCGCTTCATGCATTGGACGAAAGATTCCCAGATACCGCAGGTTTACACCCTGACCAGGCAAAGCACTGGTTTGATTTCGAGTAGGATCTGACGGCGATATAATAATATTCTTAAGGCTATAAAGTCTGTTTAGATGTAGATGCATGTTACATAATGTGCATGTGGCGTGAGTGTGTGTGTGTTAGTATGTGCTATTGAATAGAGAATCTCCATGTTTAATATGAATATGATGCTTTTTATCATCATGGTAAATGTCTATACACTTTTCTTTCTACAAAGAGAGCACAATAATTTACTGATTTACTGAATTCACAGCAGTGCAGTATCTGAACACACAGTGTCATTAATGTGAAGCGCCAAAAGCTATTTAAACCCTTTGTGGAGAATTTTCAGCTTGATAAACCTGAGTGAGGACAGTCCAGAAGCTGATTTGCATCTAAAATGATATCTCTCTCTCTCTCTCTCTCTCTCTATATATATATATATATATATATATATGACTGGGTCTCAAGAGCATCTGTACCTCAAGAGCATCAGCGGTCAGTACCTTTCAAAAGTGGTCCAAGAAAAGCATCACAGATGAATCAGTGACAGGGTCATGGGGCATCAATGGATCACATCAATGAGCCTTGGGTGGCCCACGACCCTGTCGCCGGTTCACCGGTGATCCTTTCTTGGACCACTTTTGGTAGGTACTGACCGCTGCATACCTGAAAAACCCCACAAGACCTGCCTGGTGTTTTGGAGATGCTCTCGAGACCCAAACATCTAGACATCACAGTATGGTTCTTGTCAAAGTGGCTGCGATTCTCATGCTTGTCCATTTCTTCTGCTTTTAACACCATCACCACCTTCAAGAACTGATTGTTCACTTGCTGCCTAATATGTAGATCCACCCCTTGACAGATGAAGCCCCTGTAGATGGAGATAATCAACGTTTTTCACTTTACCTGGTACTAATGTTATGGCTGATCTGTGTAATATTATTAGAATATTCATTCAATATCACAATATCATAATATATCATAAGACTCATTGATATGATCCCTGAAGACCCCACCTCACAACCTTACAGGACTACAGGATCTGCTGCTAACGTCTTCATGCCAAATACTCAGACACCACGGCAGAACACCTTCAGAGGTCTTGAGGAGTCCATGCTTCAAATGGTCAGATCTCTTGAGGTGGCACAAGGGGGGTCTGCTTATTATTAGGCAGATGGTGCTAATGTTATGGCTGGTTCGGTGTATGTATGGGTGAGAAAGAGAGAGAGAGAGAGAGCAAGAGATCAAAAGCATGGTGTTTTCCCTCCTGCATCTGAAGCCAGAAAAGTGTTGAGTGAGTTTTTATACTTTATCTGTATTCAATCCAGCTCCACCTCGCTCCTCCTGCACTCCCTCTCCCTCTCTGTGCTGCGTGGTCAGTGGTAGTGATCCGCATCCTGCTCTTTTTTCTCCTCCGTGTAGTCCAGCCGTCTCTCCAGTCTGATGATATTCACACCAATCTCCCTCTTCCCAGCCAGCGTGTGTTTGATCTCTTATTTGCATGTAGCTGCCCACAGGCCAGGAACATTATTTGGATGAGATTTTTTTTTCCTCGCCACAGCATCTTCTCAATATACCCCAGGGTGAGGGAGTCATGTTTCACCTGACACGCACACCACCAGCAGACACATACAGGTACACACACACACACACACTATGCCCAACAGATATTTAATATCTGCTTCTTCCGTTTAGCTCAGGTTTGAAACAAACAGCCCCCTGAACATGAGTTCAATCTGCCCTATTCACTACTCTCTAACCTCAGCAGCGTGCCGAGAGAGAGAGGACGAGAGAGAGAGAGGGGGGGGGGATGAGAGAGAGAGAGAGAGAGAGAGAGGAAGAGAGAGAGAGAGAGAGAGAGAGAGAGAGAGAGAGAGAGAGAGAGAGAGGGAGAGGACGAGAGAGAGAGAGAAAGAGAGAGAGAGAGAGAGAGGACGAGAGAGAGAAAGAGAGAGAGAGAGAGAAGGAGAGAGAGAGAGAGAGAGAAAGAGAGAGAGAAAGAGAGAGAGGACCAGAGAGAGGAAGAGAGAGAGGATGAGAGAGAGGAAGAGAGAGAGGATGAGAGAGAGAGAGGAAGAGAGAGAGAGAGAGAGAGAGAGAGAGAGAGAGGGGGTGAATAAAGTGTAAAGGAGGGGGGAGGAGGCAGGAAGAGAAAAAAGAGAAACATAGAAAGAGGTAGTGAAAATGTGAGTGAGTCAGTGTGTAACTAAGAGTGAGTAAGTGAGTGAATGAGTGAGCGAGTCATTGAGAGAGTGAGTGAGTGAGCAAGTGAGAGTGAGCGAGTCAGTGAGTGAGTCAATGAGTGATTGAGTCAGTGATTCAGAGAGTGAGCGAGGGAGAGAGTGAGCAAGTCAAAAGAAGAGTCAGTGAGTGAATGGTAAAGTCAGTGATTGAGTGAGCAAGCGAGTCAGTAATTCTGTGAGTGGGTCAGTAATTGAGTGTTTGAGTGACAGTGAGCAAGTGAGAGTCAGTAGGTGAGTGAATGAGTGAGTGAGTCAGTAAGAGAGTGAGTGAGTGAGAGTCAGTAAGAGAGTAATTCAGTTAGTGTGTGAGTGAGTCAGTAATGGAGTGTTTGAGTGAGAGTGAGCAAGTGAGTGAGTGAGCGAGCGAGTCAGTGAGTGACTCAGCAAGTGAGTGAGTGAGTCAGTGTGGTTAGGATGCTGTGTCTGGGGGGATTCAGAAGGTTCTTTCTAAATGAGTAGATCTGGGTGTGTTCATGCAGCTGCAGGGTTTGAGAGGTGTTTTCTTAATTACAGTGGATACCTGGGTGTCCTTAGTGCCCTTTTTCGTAAAAAACAACAATATGGTCACCCTGGCATTTGGACCGCCTGAATATTTACTAAATGAAACATTAGTGTAATGTATGAACATCAGCTGATCAGCTGCATCGAAATTCACACTTAATCAGGTGTCAGCATTTTTCTGTCCCACTGTCTCAGTGAGTGTGTAGTTTACATCCTTTACTGAACTTCACAAAATATCTACTGGGCTCCTTTACATGTGGGTCACTGATCCAGCAGTCTGGCGTAGAGAAACTCAGTGATCAGCCACTAACTGCCACATACCACCTCCAGCAGGCCTCTGTGCCTCTGGCCTGTGCTTCCGCCCGACTCTGCGTTTTCTCTGTGGCCTTGCGGACTCCGGCTCTTCGTGCATTTGATGCTTTTAAACAATTTATGTTTGTTATCATATCAAAGAGGAGACGTGCAGTTATCAAAAGCATGCAAGGAACACGCCGCCCGTGGGCTCTTCTCCTGCATCGCATTGCTTATTCCATTTTATCTTTCTTGAGTTTTTTTTTTTTTTGACTAATGTCAGTAACAGCTACCGGTAATAAACTGCTTGTTAGGGCTTTGCTGTTGCCTCCTAGCGCACTGCTTTGATACATTGTCAGCCCATTTGGCGGCATTTCCTGATTACCTTCCGTCCAGGCTGCATGTTTATTGATTGGAAGTTAATAAAGTGTCCCGCTGCACGCGTTTAGAGGAGGAGCCTGGCCTGGCCTTTGAAGTACAATATAGCTTCACACGCTATGCAAGTTAGACAGGCCCCCATGCTGATCGTAACATCACGGGTTCTGTTTCTTAAAGGAAAATACTTGATGAGAGTGACATACAGTCCCTGACACCAGAGACTCAGCATAGCTTACATATTTTTACATACATTCTCACAGTGCTTTATTAGGAACCTACTCATTCATGAAATGATCTAATTAGCCAATCGTGTGGCACCATGGCCATGCATAACAGCATGCAGATATGGATCAGCAGCCTCAGGTAATGCTCACATCAACCATCCCAGCTAGCAGAGAACATTAGAGCAAACCTCAGCCGTGTTTTTAGAAGTTTCCAGGAATGTTAGCCTGTAATTTTGCCGAGATGAGGTTCAAGGAAATATGTGACGTTTCTTACACAACATTCCCAGTTCATTATTGAGACATCTGGAGTAAAATGAAGTAAAATGTTCTAGATAAGTCCAGAAAAATTAACAGATTGACTTATCGTTCTGTTAATCCAAAATTTTAGCATGGTATGATTGCTGGTGTATTTCTAGAGCTGGTGGTCTCCTGGGATTCTCAGCATAGCAGTCTCAGAGTTTTCTCAGAATGGTGGAAAAAGAAAACACATCCAGAGAGGAGAAGTTCTGCTGGTTAGCAGATAGACACCCATCCTCGTTGATGAGAGGGGTCAACAGAGAATGGCCAGACTGGTTGGAGCTAACAGAAAGGCTACAGTAACTCAGTAACTGACTCAGTGAGGCGGATGAGCTTCAGCAGCTCAAGCCCACATTGGGTTCCACATCTGTCTGCCAAGACCAGAAAGCTGAGGCTGCAGTGGACACAGACTCACCAACACTGGACAGTTGAAAACTGATTTCTGCTGGTGGCTGGATGGTAGATGGTCAGCTTGAGTCCATGGACACTGTTCCTTTTGCACTTGATCGGTATATGTCCAAATGTTTGTGGACACTTCTTCTAATGAATGCATTTAGCTGCTTTAAGTTGCTAAACACTGACTAAAATGTGTGTATGTAAATGCCCACACAGCTTATCTAGTCCTTGTAGAGAAGTATTGCCAATAGAATAGACTTCTGTGGAGCAGATCAACATGAACCAGGTACCATGGCTAATGGCAGGCGTAGGCTACAGGGGTATAAGCCCACTCAGCCTTGAGCTGTGAAACAGTGGAAGAACTGTGTTTTTTATTTTAAATGATGTATGGGGCTCCATCTAGTACTTTTCATGGGTGGGGAGTTGGGGATCTCACAGCAATGCTCTTCCAAAATCAATACAAAATCAATATGTCCCAATACTTTTGTCCATATAGTGTACTATATGTCCAAATGTGTTTTAAGCATTAGCTGTGTTTGAATTCAGCTGATTTAAGGTGCATCAGTTGCTCACACAGTTTGCATAATCTCCATAGACAAGCACTGTAACCATTGCACATGAGCCTAAGGTCACCGTGCCCAAAGCCGAGAATCAGCTAGAGACATATAAAGTCCCCTGGCATCGGACAGTGGAGCAGTGGAACTGTGTTGTCTGGAGGGGTATTGTTTTGGGGGAGGGTTGGGTGGGGTAGGGGGGTGTAGCCTAGTTTGAAAACACTGTGGAGACAAGTGTAGTGCAGTCATGCGAAGCCACGACCCTGTCGCTTTCTCTGTTCACTGCTGCAATCTGAGACTCGGGTCAAGGCAGGCTTCCGCTCCGTTTCATCTGTGCTTGGCCCTGAGAGGACGCTGGAGAAGCAGCAGAAAGAGCAAGAAAGGCGCTTTCTCACGCCTCTGTGTTGTCTGTCTCCGGCGAGACGGGACGGAGCCTGGCGTCAAATCAGAACAGCGTGTTTAAACATTCAGTCAACAGCGCCTGGCAAACAGCAAGCTGCTCCTTTCCTATTCATGTATGCAGGTGTACATTGTATCATGGCGTACAGCACTGGAGGCCACGGACGCACAACATGGCCATTCCATCAAAGTTTGATGTATTCATTTAGGGCAGCGAGTGAGCCGTGTTTACTGATAGCGGGGGATTGGGCTGAGGTGGAATGGGGTGGTGGGGGTGTTAGGGGACAGGAGGAGAGCTGGAGATGGGCAAATGCTGCTTATCTGAGCGTGGAGCTGGTCAACATGCCTCTGGTGGAAGTGAGGATCAGGCCTATTATATATATATATAAAATACATATAAATGTATAATAAAACACAAATACGGACTGTCCAAATGTTTGTGGACACCCCTTTTAATGAACGTATTTATCTACTTTAAGTTGCACCCATTGTTGACACAGATGTGCAAGTGCACACACAAACACACCCAGTTTCTTTGGGAGCACTGAGTTGGGAAGTTGAGAATGATGAGGTGGGGTGGTGATCATCCAACATCCTGACCTCACTATTGCTGAATGCAATCAAATCCTAACAGCAGTGATGCAAAATCTAGTAGTTAGCCTTCTTCCCTGGACAGTTAAGACAGTTATGAATGAGCAGGTGTTCCAATACTTTTGTCCATATTGTTTGGTGTGTGTGTGTGTGTGTGTGTGTGTGTGTGTTTGTGTGAAGCCTATATCACTGGCCCTGGCCCTGTCTGAGTGAGCAGTGCAAATGTGCCCGGTGTTGGAATCACTCACCCGCTGTATTTACATCCTTGTTTAGCATCGACTTACCAGGGTCAAAGTGAGGTGCTTTAGCCCCGGGCAGGCTCTGAGCTTTGTGTACCAGTGTGTTTGCAGAACATTCCTCCACACACACACACACACACACACACACACTCCTCCTGCACCCCCCACCCCCCACCTCTCACACACACTCCTTGTCTTTTTTTCCTCAGATGAGTTATTATAGGATACCCGGTGGCATTACCCTGCTTTGCCCACACTGAGCTCCAGCAATATGTAAATACAGAGCACTGAAAGTTCATTTACAGAAATCATGGCTGGAGTATAAATTAGTCACCCCCTATTACACACACACACACACACACACACACGTTCACACGCTGCACTTTCCGGCTGTCACACTTTATGTTGCGCCTTTCTTGGATCCCTCCCAAAAAGGGTGAAAAAAAATTCTCTTCATGTCAAAATGAATTATGAACATCAAAACATTTCTGTTTACAACATCACAGTCGTGTCAATTAAATCTGATAAATTATTCAAACATTTATCTTCCCACAGCCAGGGGAATTTTAATCATGTGCAGTATTTACTTTAATTTAGCACTGTCAAGTGTGCGTTTGTGTAAAATCCCTCGTATCATTAAAGATTTATCAGTAGAAATCTGTTTGGGTTTATTCTGCCGTTAATTGGCTAAGCGGTGTGCGGCGGCTCTCCACCAGCAACAAGTGAGGCCGGGAGGCTGCGTGGGATTGGTCAGATCAGGGATCATGTGATGATAAAACAACAGGGGTTGTCATTTAGGGGTCAACCTCAGGAATACTTTTCTTTTAAGCTTCCCTTAAGCCACTGATGAATAAACAACGGCCTTCTTGAAAGCTTTGTGCCTGAGCTGTTTTAGAGAACATTCACCGCTCTCTGGAAAATCTCCAACGTTGATTAAATTAGCCATAACATTAGTACCATTTACAGTACCATTTTAGCATTATTAGTAGCATTTACAGCGGCATCCATCAAAGGGTGTGGTCTACAAATTAGGCAGCAAGTGAACAGTCTTTCAGTTCTTGAAGGTGATAAAAGTGTTAAAAGAGGAAAAATGGGCCAGAATAAGAGTCTGAGCCAATTTGACATGAACTGAACTGTGACGGCTAGATGACTGGGTCAGAACATCTGCACCAAAACATCAGCTCGGTGCCTTCAAGGTTTTGGGGCTGGCTCAAAGAGACATTGCTGACTTGTCTACATCAACAATCCTCCTTCTTGTATGAGCACTGAGCTCCTTGGACTTTCCCATTGTATTGTATGTTGGTCAATCCAATAAAGTGCTGTCAGCAAACCCTATGATTTTATGTGGACACAGAGAAGCTACCAGCTGTAGTCAATCCGGATCATTAACAAGAAGTTAGCAGCTCTTGGTCTTGATCCCTTTAAGGATGCCGTACATACTTATTCTGCCCCAGGGATAAATTTGAGTGATCAAATAAATCACTCAATGCCCAAAACAGCAGTGTGAACCCAAAAGTGGCCCAAATCAGTTTTGTCTTTTTGAAAGGGACGTGTCTCCAACATTCATCTGAACCGCTAATGCCAAAGAGCAGTGCTTCACATGAAGTTTAGGTTTCATCTTTGCCAGCATCACAGGAGCAATCAATCACGAGTTCCAGTGGCTAACAGCTGGGCTTATCACAGGGAATGTGGACAAGCTCACTGTAAGAGAGACATGATTAATCGGACATTCCCGCTTCTATGGTTTGAGGCTTTGTTTTGTTTGTTTGTTTGTTTTTTTTTTTATATAAAATGTTGCTTATTTAATGCTTCATTTAAGCTTTTTATTTTCCAGCCCTGTCCTGTGGCTGCGTTCTGCCATTTCTTTAGGAACGGTTGCGGTATGTGCCTCCTAATTTAGCTTGAACAGAGATACCCGCCCCCCCCAAATATCTGTTACCTCACTATCCGCCCCTGAAAACCTCCCTGTCATCCATTGTCCCTTCTCCTCAATGAATGTCGAGTTGGATTGATGTGAAAGTAGCATGAATTCCAATCTGTCAGTTCAGACTGAGTTGCAATGTCACGTATCAGATTTGTATCAAATATGAATCGGATTTCAATACCACATATGAAAGTGACACAAATCAAAACTGAAAATGTCAGATTTTAGGTGTTTTTGCCATTTACACTGCCGCACAGATAACACATCTGTGTCACATGATGAAAAAGATTGGATTTGGGCAGATTTAACCTGATTTGTAAAAGTAGTCTAAGTAAACGTCCAACCACAACTGTATTCTCCTCCTACAGCCTATACGAATGGCATGATTATGCAACTCTACAGCCCAGTAGACTTCTTCTGTAAGTTACACCATGAGTCCAGACCAGAGGTTTATACTGGGCCAAGTAAACAACAGCTATTGACTCCCCCAAGCTCTAGCAATGCTCCCGGCACTAGGAGGGTAAGAACTTAACACACGTGTATTTCGACAAATGTGAAGCCAGCCAGCACCTATTTTCGTCAGGCAGCCGGCGTGTTCGGAAAGCACCAGGGCAGGGCCAGCAGACGCCTGTGCCGGCCAACATCACTTTATGAGGGAAGAAGGGAGAGAGCGTGACCAGTTGTGCTCTTTCGGACTCCGGCTGCTGATGGCAAAGTGGCCCCAGCGACAACCGGGATTCAAACTTGGCACCCCAGAACCACAGCGGCAGTGCAGTGGACTTTAGCTAAGCCACTCAGAGCCACGTGTTTCTCATGCATTGCGCTGCAGTTTCAGAGTTCAGCCTCTTTTAGTGGCTCCTGTTGTGGACACTGAGCAGGCCAGTGAGTTTGGTGGTGGTCAGAAGCAGCTGATGTGCAGGGGACTGCAGGCTGTGAGTGAAACGCAGGTGGCCTCAGCACTCTCCAATGAAGGATCAGAATATTAATAGGACGTGATAGGGGTGGATGGGGCCTTCTCTGAGGTGGTGTGTAAGGAGTAGATCAGAGTGGCTTGCACACACACACACACGCACTCATATACACACATATCTGGCCTGTGCCCCTCTGCTGCTGCTGTAA
Source organism: Salminus brasiliensis (assembly GCF_030463535.1). Lineage (NCBI taxonomy): Eukaryota > Metazoa > Chordata > Actinopteri > Characiformes > Bryconidae > Salminus > Salminus brasiliensis. Next base: position 53,447,978 of record NC_132879.1, on the reverse strand, counting down.
CCACAGCCAGGTGTTCGCCCTGAGCAATGCTAACGTCTTCAGGCCTGCAGACGCTGATGTAATTGCTCTTCGCGGTGAACCGTGAAAAAAAAGAAGAAGGAGAACTTACACGGTTCTAGCTCCGACTCAGGCAGAAGGAGGGCAAAAAAAAAAAAAAACACACACACACACACACCACAGACATCTGGATGTGTCAGTGTGTGTGTGTGGCTGCCTGTCTGTCCATTCGGTGTCTGCCAGTATGTCGCCCTGTCCCGAGAGAGCACGCGATACAATGATAAAGAGCCTAGATGCTTTTAGCGAGGATGTGAGGGCAATATCAATTAATGTATTCATGATATTTATATATTTAAATATATTTATAAGGGAATAACCCATAGGGGGTGGCGGCCCCCGTCTTGCTAATGACATGCAAATGGGATGTAATACCTAATGTTTTGTTCTGTCTCAAGTTTATTCCAGTGTGTTCCATGGTGTGTGTGAGGAACACCATGGTCTGCTGGCGAGAGAGATTCTGATCTTTTATTCATGACGCTGCCAGAAATCTCCGACAATCCAACAAACACAGAGACGGACAATGAAGAGCCGCAAACCTCAGATGGATACGTAGCCCTGAACAAACCACTTTCATCTTAAAGACCCAAATGTGTGGCCTGGTCTTTTTCTCATTCAGTGGCCGGTTGTTTTACGGACTGGACAACGGCCTCCCTACTGAGCAGTGTCCTTAATAATTACACTGACGGTCAGCTCTTCCCTTTTATTTGTGCAGATACTTTAGAATTCAGCACTTAAGGATAAGGATTGACCCCCTCTCGGCCCGTGATGTTGAGGAACACTGCACTTTTACACTTGTGACTAAAAAACTGTGGTGAGTCTACACCGATCAGCCATAACATTAATACCACCTCCTTTTTCTACACTCGTTATTCATTATATTAGCTCCACTGATCATATTGAAGTGCTGTGTAGTTCTTTAATTCCAGACTATAGTCCTAATCTGTTTCTCTGAATACTTTCTTAGCCTCCTTTTACCTGTTCTTCAATGATCAGGAGCCCACAGGACTGACCACCACAGAGCAGGTAGGTAGTATTTGTGCGGTGGGTCATTCTCAGCACTGCAGTGACTCTGACTGACATGGTGGTGGCGAGTGTGCTAAAGTGAAATTCATGAAATTCATGCTCAGTTGGGTTAAGATTAGGTGACTGACTCTTTCGTTGCCTTAAGAAGCGCTTGGGTGGCTTTAATCGTTTGTTTTTAGTCCGTTTCTATCTGTACATTGAAGCTTTGACTGAATCTGAGCAGAAAGCTTAGCTCTCTACACTTCAGAAATAATCCCGGTATTTCTATCAGCCGTCACGTCATCAATAAACACCAGCGACCCCGTTCCATCTGCAGCCATGCAGCATGCCTATGCCAAAACAGTGCCACCACCATGTTTGACAGATGATATGCTCTGCTACGGATCATGAACCGGCCTTTTCCTTCTCCATACTCAAGTCAATCTTGGTTTCATCAAAGAATCTCAATATGTACAATCATCTCCTACCAATGCCTCCAGCATGAAACCTTCATGTCTTCAGGTGTGTTTCTCAAATTGATGTTTGGTAGATAAACAGCCATTATTCAGAGTTAATGATTGCGGTGTTGGCTCAGGGCCCCTGGTCGTGTCATGTTGAATTTCAGCCTTATGCATTTGCATCTCTCCCAATATCTGACCATGGGGAATTGAGCTTTCAGATGAGTTTGACTGCATTATATTAAGTCAGGGAATACCCTCCCCACTGATAAGCACCATATTTCATTAACCTTAAAATGACTTTACGAGTACAACCATTACATACACACACACTCTCAACAAGGGGGGTGGCGACACCTAGATAGATTTAACAGGCTGCCTTGCAGGTTGGTAAGCACTCTTGATTGTGTTATTTGATTGTATATTATTTGTTAAGGGTCAGAGATCAATATGAGAGATCAATGAACACGAACGCTGTTCTCCCAGCCTAGAGAGCTGCTGCTCAAGCAGGGTGGCCTGCACTTCTGAAGACGAATAAGGGAAAAAGGCCAAGCTCTTGGCTTGCGTGAAGCAAGCTTTGCCAAATTTACATTCCAAGGCTGCAGAGATAAATGCCAAACAATGTAACACACACACACACACACACATACACACACACCCTTGTGCACACACACACTGCTCGTTGTCAGACCACGTTCTGATAGCATCTCCTTGAAGCTGTTTTGTCATGTGTAATGTTGCTTTGCTCTTAGAGGGTAGGCTATTTCCTACGAGGCCTTCTGATCGCTGATAAGATTCCACAGGCCTTGCTAATTTATGTAGGCCAACTTTTCAGCCTGGCAGGTGGAGGAGCAGCCTGAATGACTCAGGATAGACACTAGGGAACAAATCACTACAATTTTAACCCAAATGCTCTAAAATGGCAAGGAAGAAAAAACCTTCTGAATACTCTAATACACCAATCAGCCATAACATTAATACCACTTACAGGTGAGGTGAAAAACACTGATTCTCTTACTCTATAGTGGCAATGGTCAAGGGGTGGCATCTACATTACATTAGGCAGCAAGTAAACAGTTGTAGGTGTTTAAATCAGGACAAATTAGCAAGAGTAAGAATCTGAGACTCTCTGAGAGGAACCAAACTGTGGTGGCTAGATGACTGGGTCAGAATATCTCCAAACGATCCTTTTCTTCTGATGTGTAAGGGTTGGTTAGCACCTACCAACAGTAGTCCAAGAAAGGACAAGCGGTAAACCAGCCACAGGTTAAACCAAAGGCTCATTGATGCTCAAGGAGACCCCACCTCACAACTTGCAGGACTTAAAGGATCTGCTACCAATGTTGGGCTTAATGCCAGATACCAGAGCTGGACACCTGCAGAGGTCTTGTGGAGTCCATGCCTCGAATGGTCATCCTAACTGTCTGGGGGGCTAAAGTTAGGACAATTCTAAGAGTCTATGACTGGCAGGGGCCCTACATAATGTATTACTTGAGGATTTTGACTGCAGAACTGTTAGTTAGAGTTGTGGGCTCAGTGTAATATCTTTTCATAGAACCCAAAAATCCCTAAAATGCTCGTCAATATTAGGCAGGCATTGTTAATATTATGTCTGTTGGGTGGATAACGTATATCAATTTAAGGTATAAAGGTTTTGTTTCAAGTCCATAGGTTTCCATATGTAAAACACCTCTGAATGTACTCATAATATGCCGCTGTTTATTTGATAGCAACAGCAGCATTAACTATACTGAGAGCGTTTCTCTGTTATGGGCTAAATTAGTGTTGATACGTCTACTTGATTGGTGATTTATCATTTACCTTGGCAAATTCTAATCCGCTTTGCTGATGCTGACATTTGGAGAATTCATGATTTACATAATTAGACAACTTTGATCAGTGATTTGTGAAATCCTCCCTTTCACCAGTGATGACTTGTTTCCACACACAGCTCCCAATCACCGCAGTAATACTGCTAGTCCCTGGCTTAGAGATGACATTTAGAAGAGCATGTTGAAATGTATGGCAAAAAAGTCAAAAATACCATTGAATTTAGCACACACACAGACACACACACACACACACACACACTGCACTCAGACACGGGCTTATTCGTTCATGCATCTACTGTATGTCAGGTGAAAAAGAAGTACACACACATTCACACTCATCCATCCAAAGCAGGGCAGAGCACGCTTTGATAACAACACCTACCTTTCCCCTTTAGCTGCCTTATCACACTGTGAAAGAGCAGAGCAGAGAGAGAGAGAGAGAGAGAGAGAGAGAGAGAGAGAGACATACAGACAGACAGAAAGAGACAGAGGCGTATAGCCCCCCCCAGCATCTGTGTTCTCTAGAATGATGGATGGTCCTCCATCTAATACATTTGGGATGAGGTGGGGTGATGATAATCCAACACTCCAAACCTCACTAACGCTCTTGTGGCTGCATGCAATCAAATCCTGACAGCAATGCTTCTCCAAAATCTAGTAGAAAGCCTTCTTCTGTGGACAGTAGAGACAGTTACTCCAGCAAAAGCAAGAAAAGCTCTTTTTGAATACCCTTGATTTCAGAATAAACAACAAATGAACAGATGTCCCAATACTTTTGTCCACACAGCGTTTTATTATTATGCTGCTGGTTTGCTTTAAGATGATCTCCAGCCCCTTCTGTGCTCTGTGTTTGGACAATCGCACTGTTTAAGTCCAAGCTGTGAGGCGAGGACGTTCCGCGGGCAATGAGTCAAAAGATTCCTTGCTCGTTTCTCAGGGTCCGTCCAGGCCTCTGTTCTCAAGTAGGCGACCTGAGTTTTAGTAAACAGCTGTTTTAACTGCGCTTTAGCTGTTTTAATCATCGCGCTTAAAAGGCATTCTGGCCGGAAACGAGCTCTCCAGCTAAATGTCAGCTTTCACACACTGTATTTATCATCCAGTAAATACACTTCACACAAGCCGTGTCCAGCACTTCTCGCGGAGAGCTGCTGAAAGCAGCTAGGCCGAGTCCGGCCAGATTAAAGCAAGCTATTAGCAGTGATATTGGTGTTCACCTTAGTCTGGGCTGGACTTTAATTATTGTCAGTGCGGCACACTGCGTTTGCCTCATCAACTGGATAAATATTTGACTGCCGTTCCAGAAATCGTTCCAGAAGGAAGGGGAGGAAGGGAAGGGACGTGTGGGGGGGTTGGTTTTAGTGTTAGAGGCCTGGCCTACTGCTTTCACCCTGCGCCACGTAGATTCCTGCGCTGCAGGTGACCGCAGCATGAGGTAAATTAAAACTCCGATTTTGTTAAAAGAAGAATTGAGTATTCCTGCACTTCCACGTCTTCAATATTTAATTACGACCGACTGTAGGCTGAAGCCTAATCTCGGACTTAAAGCATTAAATTAATCAGAGCGGGCGAAAAACGCTAGTGTTCTCTTGCTGTATTTCAATAATGCATGAAGGCTGTCCAACAGTGTGTGTGTGTGTGTGTGTGTGTGTGTGTGTGTGCGTGTTCACTGATCCGTGCTTACCCAGAGGTGAACTAACAGGACTCGGTGCTTAAGTGTGTATGCTTGCTGCAGGACAGTGAGGCTATAGGACACGGAATAACCCTGCATTAAGCATCCGCCTCGCCGCACTGCAGAGACACCTAATGCAGCAAATGTTTATGTCAGTGAGTCAGAATGCTGAACACTACTGAGGTTAAGCTCAGGGTTTATGTAGGAGGATCATATGAGTAAACATGTCCAGGTGCTATGTGTTTGTTGACGAGAAAGAGAGGGTTGGACCTGAACTCAGGGGGTGGACGTCATGTAATAATAATAATAACAGATCCAGTGACACTCACCACCACCATGTCAGTGTCAGAGTCACTGCAGTGCTGAGAATGACCCACCACCCAAATAATGGTAAAGGTGCACATACTGCATTTTCCCCATTTAACCCATCTGTGGTAGTGAACACACACACATGTGAACTAGGGGCAGTGAGTACACACACACCCAGAGCAGTGGGCAGCCAACACCAGCGCCCGGGGAGCAGAGAGGGTAAAGGCCCATCACAGGCCTTTCTTAAGGGCCCAACAGTGGCAGCCCCAGCTTGCTGAGCCCAGGAATCGAACAACCCTGTTATCGATAGCCCGGTGCTCTAACCACTGAGCCACCACTGCCCAATACTACCTGCTCCGTGATGGTCAGTCCTGTGGGGTCCTGAGCATTGAAGAACAGGGTGATAACAAAGTATGCAGAGAAACAGATGGATACAGTCAAGGAGATGGAAAACAAGGAAACAAGGAGGTGGTATTAATGTTATGGCGGATCAGAGAAAGAGCTGTGTTTCTCTCTCCGTCTTTCTCTTTCCCCCCAAGCAGACCCCCATATCCTTTAAAGCGAAGGTGTCGGCCTGTGATGGGCTGTATAATATGACGTGTCTTTGTGGTTTTACTGAAATGTCAACAGGGCCGCATGGCCAGCATATGGGTCAGCACTTTGATCTGGGCTTCCTCTTCTCCAAATCATCCATGTTTTCGCCACGTCTCACACAGATCGCTGTGGCTTTTCTGCTTTCCGCCCGTTTCTCTCTACACGCCAAGGCCAGGACCTCGTTTCTTTTTTTTTTAACATTTAAGTAAGTTATTAGTTTCTGATCAGCTCGCAGACTCTGAGCAGACAGCATTCCTTTTATTCAGAGAGATCCATATTTATGAACTCGAAAACTCGACATTTGCTACTGATTAAACGTGCATACTTCTGTCATCCCACAGTTGCCTCCAGATGTGTGTGAAAGCACGGGTAAATCACTCTACTGGCCCTTCCCCTCCCGCCTTCGCTTCCCTTCATGAGGAGAATGGCACTTGTTTTGGTTTCCATCAGCAATTACAGCCATTTGCACATGACGTGAGGCCATTTGAGATGAGTTTACGGTATTTAGCCGTGCCACGTTCACTCAGACCTGATAACGTCACTTGACTTGTCAGGCCTGAGCCTTTGTCTGTCTCGCAGGCAGCGTGGCAGGAGGAAAGCGCTGAACCCACTGATCAGAGACCATGCTAAAAACGTGTAAAAATAACCTCAACGCCATTAATCACACAGGTCGCCAGGGTTCGCCCAGCTTTCACGCTCCGCTTGGGGGGGCGCAGGCCTCGCTCGCGGCTTCAAAGCCGGACTTATTAAGTTCTTCTCATTCGGCGGAGACTTCGGCCAGCTTTCTTTGAAGACTTGATCAGTTACTGATGTGCATTGTGGCTGTGCCACGGTTCAAAGTGACACCTTTATTTCGCTGGCCATTAAAGCCGAGATGAGGAATGAATCGGTAAGTTTCCCATTTTTATTCCAATCACAGAGCCGAAGAATAAGCTCATTAGCGCTAATTACAGGTTTCCTATTCCGCTGCTTTTTCTTCTGCCCCGTTTGGTGTGAAATTTTAATTCCATAACAAAAACCAAATGGTAAGAACACAGAGAGAGCAAGACGCCGTGCGCCGCGAGGGGCCCCCCTGCTCCTCTTTGTGAGCTTCAGGTTTAAAGCCTCCTCCCCTGCCTGCCTGCTTTGGAGCAATTTGTTCTCCTCTTTGAATAACAGCCATAATTGAGTGCTAGAATTTTGACTGTGAAGCCCAGTGCAGGAGTCAAAGAAAAGGCCAACTAAAGAATCTCAAATCACGCTGCCACACACACACACACACACACACACACACACACACACATATACAAAAAGGTGCCCACTTCAGTAGGTGTGCCAGGCGGCCAAAGTCAACCTGTATTAGGTCTATTCATGGTGTAAGTGTGTGACATTGATGGAGTGGCTCAAAGAAACATTCACGTCAGACTGGGTACTGTACAAGGAATGAGCGTATATCAGATGCTGTGTGAATTCCCCGCAGTTTTACCCTGTTCAGAAACTTTACAAGCCACATAAAAAAAGAGCAAAACAAGTCTGAATGTTCCTCAAGCCGTGAGGACATCATGTCCTCCTCACACAAACATGCAAACACCTACACTGGAGAGGCTGTGTCTGGTTTGGGACAGTGAATAGACCACAGAGACTCTCAGCTCCTCACAGGCTACAGGGGTACTCGTGTGTTTTTGGAGATCCCACCACCACACAGGACAAAGTAGAGGACAGCCTCATTTTTTTGATGCTTGTGAAGTAGGCTGTTTACACCTCGCGTCAACATGCATCTTCAGCGCTCGAATCACGCTCAGGGCACTTTGGCGAAATTATGACCATGTTCAGGTAAGTGTGAACAGAGTGCAGATTAACAGATGAGAGGACAATCGTACACAGACACTAGGGCAGCAGTGGTATACTGGTCTTAGATATTCCATAGTATGAAAATGGATCTCCTTAATACTGGTATTTGAACCAAAATGCAACCAAACAGAGAATTCCATCACTTTGTTACTATTGTTTAAAAACCAAACAATTAATTAACAGAGAAAACAATCCACAGATTCATTTACTGTATAATGCAAATATGAATTAGCTGATCACCAAATACTTCAAAAGAGCTTCACCTCATATTCAGCTTCTATGAATAATATAATAACTGGGGTGTAGAAGCGAGATGCAGGTGCAAGTTTCCTTTATTAGACCTTTCAACAGAGGCTAAAACTGAGTAACACTTTTAGAACTAATAAGAGCAGCTATTTCCACAATGGAGGAACACAAAATAAACAAAACATAGTTTTGTTGTTGTTTATTAAAAACAACAACAACAACAAAAACATGAAGAACAAAGATGGACATAAACATCAACAAGGCCAAACACAGAGGTATAAGAGCACAAGACACAATCAGGATCACCTGGGCAGAATAACAAGAAGGCAGAGCTATAAAGGAGACACAGGTGGGAACACTAATGACTAGGCGGGGCTAGGGCAGAGCCAAGAGAGTAGACAAGAACACAGAGCCTTGTGCTGAAGATCACATGAGGAACCCAAACAAAACACAGACACAGAGACCAGGAAGAGAAAACACAAGGGAAAGACAGAGACACATTACAAATAAGTTGTTTTAACTAATAAATATAGTAACTATAATACTTATTATTATTATATTATTAATATTATATAACCAATAAATATGGTAAACATTTGGTTTAACCAAAATAAATACTCTTTAAGAGTCAATGTATAATAATAATAATAATAATAATAGGAAGAATTGTGAAATACTGTACACTGTAATACTGTTACTGTAAAAATGTCAGTGTTGAACCCTAGCAGAAACACAGACGCACACACAATGTGTTGTCTATTATAAGTGGTATTGTCCAATATTTAAGAGCACATACACAGGCAGTAACAGGGTAGAAACCATGTTTACAGTAGGCTAGCAAAAGTACCAGAAGTACCTGATGTGTTTTTAATGCAGAACCCCGCCCCCTTCAAACCCCACCCCCCATTTGGACTGAGGCGGTAAAGTAATATTGCAGGATTTTACCCAAATATGACTTGGATTATGCAGCATTAGGCAGTTCTGGCCCGGAGTGGCATTGACAGAGACGCCATTCTCCCTACTACAGTCAGTGGAGCATTAACCTTTATGCTTTCGAATGGGTCTGTGAGTCATCAGGGTTGTCCTATATAGAACTATTGCCTTTACTAAAGACACCTCAATGAACCCAAATGATTAAGACTGCAAATTTGACCAAATGCTACTCACTATGTAATAATATGAAATGTTAATGCTTATATAATTTTGATGTTTATATTAATTAATATAATTTTTTTCCAAAATGTTATTAAACAGTTGCTAAATCTGGGGAAATTTGGGGAAAATAAAGAGTGGCTCAGTGGTGAGAGGGCTGAGTTATTGGGCACAGGGTTGTGGGTTCAGTACACGTGTTGGGCCCTTGAGCTAGGCCCCTAACCCTGTGCTTTGACCCTGGTTTTCCAAGCTGAGATATGCAAATAGAGCAATTGCATTGTGCTGTACAGTATTAATACTGTAGGGTATTAATACTAGCTCTAGTGCAATAGTTCTGCACCAACTAAACGCTTCAGCTTAGCACTTCGCACCAACACCGAGAAGCAAGAGTTGCCAATGTAGGCAGTTTTATTAATCATGTGACATGTGATGTCATCATCCATGTACATGTACATTCCACGCTTGCTGCGGTAGCTCAAATATTTACTAAATCACGGTAGGTGGCTTTTTGTCAGCAGTGCTGAAGTGGTGACATCCAGTTTTCCCGCATGCATGCTCCGTGCGCCGCAGCGCTTGGAAGGACGCCACCGCGGAGGATTACCCAGGATGCTCTGGCAACTCCTTCAGCAATCGGGCGTGCTGCCAAACAAACACGAGCCAATTGAGACATTTTCCCCCCTCCTCACCCGTCTCTTCTGAGATGTGACTGCGACAGATGCACTTGTGACACGCTGCTGACACAACACTGACGCGAAGGCCTGACACCGACGCTGCGGCTGTGGCTCCTTTATTCAGGCTCAGAGGCACATGATTTAACACACGATAAATGTTTGTCAGCAGTGTCACTGTGGAATTCACAGCAAATCATCCGAGCCCCTTCCTGTGGAAGCGTCACCTAGTGAAATATTCAAATGGGAGTCTTTCATTTACTCGCGTCAAACTGTGCCACTCAAGCAGCCGGGGGAGTCGGATGCCCTTTTGCCTGTGCGGCAGTCTGCCTGTGTGCTCGACGACCGAGGTGCTTTTGTGGCGATTTTAAACGGATAGCGCTGGAAGCACAGGGTCAGCGTAAAGCCCCCGCTGATGCTGACTTTTACCTCTGGTGCGGGGTCCCAAGGAATATTGGTATCTAAGTAATTACCATCCAAGGGGCATCGAGGCAGAGAGTTATTACCAATCAGTGTGGTAATAGATTCAACACTTCTAAAACGGAGAATGGCGCACTGCTGCAAGATGGATTATGTGGGGTTTGTGAGTTCAACATTGACACAGATTCATCGTAAATCATTATGCCACAGACCTGGAGTGATTTCTGCATTAGGAGCAGAAAATGGAGTTCACCCAGTCAATGAGGAGGGCATATTTCACATCAATCACCCACTTCCAGGCTCGTGGACATCCTCACTAAAGCTAGCATGCGAGACTAGGCCACCAGTTCACTGCTGCTGCCCAGGGCCAACTCTGTGTGTGCTGGAGTTGGAGTTTTGAGCAAGTTTGGAGCAGAATAAGTGGATTTAATCTGACACTATATCCGGATTTCGGTAAATGTAGTGCTTAAACATGTATAGCGTTTGAGCACATGGCCATAAGATAGAAAATTAAGAAACTTAACAATACTGAATGTTAAATATGACCTTACCTTCTATAGCCCACCCATCCCAGATGGGTATGTGAACATACAGTCCAGAGTAAAAGGAGAAAGGGTGAATTTAATAAACAATATAATATGACACAACAGTCACAGTGACATTAACTACAATTCTGCCTGTGCAAAGGGTTAAAAGCTGAGTTTTCGGTTGAAAAGAAAAATATTTCCTTTTGGAGATTATTTTCTGCTTACCTACCTACTCACAGAAACCTTGGCCAGGGGTGACCAAACTTTTGCACGGCCATCATTTATTATGTGCAAAACATAACAACATAACAAACATAATAATACACTAATCTTTCTTAAAATGTTGAAAAGAAGAATATTTCATCTTGAATATATCACACCATCTGCACTCTTAGTTACCTGCTCACAGAAACCTTGAGCAGCGGTGCCCAAACTTTTGCATGGTCCTGCTTTCCTTTTCCCACCCTAAATTTGTGCAAAATTCCTAATAAAACACTTATTTTACTTAAAATGTTAAAAAAAGAATATTTTATCTTGAACATCACACTTTTTGGAGATCACACCATCTGCACACCCACCTACCTACTCACAGAAACTATGGCCAGGGGTGCCCAAACTTTCACATGGCCCTCATTTCATTTTCTCACTGCAAAATTGCAGAAAACACATAATAACACACTTATTTTACTTAAAATATTGAAAAAAAATAATATTTTATCTTGAACATCACACTTTTTGGAGATCACACCAGCTGCTCACCCACCTACCTACTCACAGAAACTATAGCCAGGGTGCCCAAACTTTTGCATGACCCTAATTTAATTTTCTCACTGCAAAATTGTAGAAAACACATAATAACACACTAATCTAGCCTAAAATATTGAAAAAAAATATATATTTCATCGTGAACTTCACACTTTTTGGAGATCTTCTACCCACATACCTACTCACAGAAACCTTGGCCAGGGGTGCCCAAACTTCTGCATGACCCTTATTTCCTTTTCTCACTGCAAAATTGTAGAAAACACATAATAACACACTAATCTAGCTTAAAATATTGAAAAAAAATTATCTTGAACTTCACACTTTTTGGATATCTTCTACCCATCTACCTACTCAAAGAAACCTTGGCCAGGGGTGCCCAAACTTTTGCATGGCCCAAATTTCCTTTTCTCACTGCAAAATTGTAGAAAACACATAATAACACACTAATCTAGCCTAAAATATTGAAAAAAAAAATTTCATCTTGAACATCACACTTTTTGGAGATCACACCATCTGCTCACCCACCTACCTACTTATAGAAACCTTGGCCAGGGGTGCCCAAACTTTTGCATGACCCTAATTTCCTTTTCTCACTGCAAAATTGCAGAAAACACATAATAACACACTTATTTTACTTAAAATATTGAAAAAAAATAATATTTTATCTTGAACATCACACTTTTTGGAGATCACACCAGCTGCTCACCCACCTACCTACTCACAGAAACTATAGCCAGGGTGCCCAAACTTTTGCATGACCCTAATTTAATTTTCTCACTGAAAAATTGTAGAAAACACATAATAACACACTAATCTAGCCTAAAATATTGAAAAAAAAAATTTCATCTTGAACATCACACTTTTTGGAGATCACACCATCTGCTCACCCACCTACCTACTTATAGAAACCTTGGCCAGGGTGCCCAAACTTTTGCATGGCCCTAATTTCCTTTTCTCACTGCAAAATTGTAGAAAACACATAATAACACACTAATTTTACTTAAAATATTGAAAATCACACTTTTTGGAGATCTTCTACCCACCTACCTACTCACAGAAACTATGGCCAGGGGTGCCCAAACTTTTGCACGCCCCATTACTAACTTCCTAACACATCCAATCTGTGCGAAATTAAAACCACATCGCAGAGAATAAAGCAAAACTGCTGAGAATAATCATTATTTTAATGAATGAATAAGAACAGGCTGAACCTCTGAGAAGGCTCCCCGCAGCACGTGCGCGAGTGTGCTTCAGGAATCCGGATGTGATGAGAAATGTTGCAGTTGAACGGTCTCGAGCGACGCAGCAGCGAGACGGAGCTCGCGGACGGCAGCCCTGCCTGTCTGCACTTTACTGCACTTACTGGACTTACTGGACTTTACTGGACTTTACTGGACTTTCTCAAAGGAGTTTATTTTTTTTAAGCGCGTGTCCGCTAAAAGACAGAGCCTCGCTGTTCCGCCTGAAGCTCGTCCCGGGACGGAGGAGGAGGAGGATGGCGACGCTTCGCTCTTGAAGCCTGGAGAAGTTGACATGTTTGAGAGGTAGCGCCTCCCTGTCAGTGGCTGCGTGCTACTTTTGTGGCACGGAGTTATCTTAGCTGGTGGGGTTTAGAGGGTGAGAGGCTCGCAGTTTTCGGGAGGAGGGGAGAGGAAAACTTTCCACCAAGTTTTAACGACATTTTGGAGGCTGACGTCACTCTGCACTCCTCCGAGAAGCAGAAGTAGTGAAGTTGGTGAAGTTGGTGAAGTTGGTGAAGTTGGCTCTGGCTAGGTTCTCTCTGTGTGCTCTTTCAGATACGATGCCGTGTTTTTCTCGCAGGGTCGACGGCTGAGTCCAAAAAGGAGGCTCTTTGTGATTTCCTTCTCGGGTGTGTAGGCTGCAGTATCTCCACAAGGCTGGCTCATGTCCGCGGAGACTGTCTTCCCTCCGGAGGGGCCTGTAGGGCCAGAGAAGGAGCTGCAGCAGGAGACCAGTCTGCTTCTGGCCAACTCCCAAGGTGAGTTGGGAAGAGGTGCCTCGCCTCGTTTAACAGGTTTCCAGCAGCTTTGCTTGACACATTGACTGACACTGTAGTGTAGACCTGGCCCTGAAGGCCTGAGTGGTTTCATTTGACCCTCTAAAGCAGAGCTGTGCGGAGGTAGGCAGGCCCTGATGTGGGTTATGCTCCAGTCTTAAAAATAGAGACCTTCAAGACCTTCAAGTGGTTTGTGATAGCGATGGTAGTAAGTAGATGTTTAGTGGCCTCTTGCAGTATCTCCAAACATGGTTCTTCTGGGGCCTCGCTCAAAGAAGCCGAGGTGGGCTGTAGGTTTGCCTAATTTTGCATAATTTTGATTTGATGCATGGCACACTTTTAATTCTGCTCAAGTAGGCCTACATCCGTGAGAGAGGAACCTACTTTTGCTTATTTACATTTTAGTCATTAACACTTAGATACTCATTCCTTTTCTGTACCTCGTTTCAGTATCTTTCTTACACTGACAGCAGATCTACTGCATTGCATGTCTGACTTTTAATGAGCTTTCTCGGGTGTTTTAGACCAAAACCGCTTCCGAAAAAGACACGAATAGCACCCAACACACTGCACTTACGATGCCGGTAGATACGGCAGGCTGTGTACAAAGTTCCAGTGCGGATATGTATGCAGAAATGAGGGCAGGCAGCAGGGCTGGGCGATATGGCGAGGTTTTATCGTATCGTGATGAATTTTGGCATCGTGATACTTGGTATGGTTTTCTAAGCGTTTCGAGGATCACTGGAGGAAGAAGGCTGGTTGGTGTGGCGCAACAGATAACACCACCGTGAGCTACCACACCACGTGGAAGACTGGGGTTCAGTTCCCGGTCTGGGTGACTATGCTGCGCTACACCAATAAGAGTCCTTGGGCAAGACTCCTAACGCTACACTGACCCACCTCTGTAATACAGGTAGCCTTAAAAGTTGCTCTGGATAAGAGCGTCAGCTAAATGTCACAAATGTAAATGTAAGACTGATCAGATGCATGTTTCATTACAGACAGGGTGATTAGTCTGGTTTAAGTGGATGAAGTGCAGCAGGTTTTTAATACAAACATTGATACATTTTAAATAAAAAATATGATAGTCTTTAAAAATCTATGGCTATAAATGCATTTTGTCTGCAATCATGTATATCACACTTAATATCGTGTATCGTGAAAATGTCTTTAAATACTGTGATATAATATTTTTTACCCCTAGCAGACCGATTTTTTGGTCATTGGGATAAACTATGTGTCAATATGGCTTTCTGAACATCAGAAGTACTTAAAAAACACTGTACGGTAGTACAGTGGTGGCTCAGCGGTTAGAGCGCCGGGATATCGATAACAGGGTTGTGGGTTCGATTCCCGGGCTCGGCAAGCTGCCACTGTTGGGCCCTTGAGCAAGGCCCTTTACCCTCTCTGCTCCCCGGGTGCTGGAGTTGGCTGCCCACCGCTCTGGGTGGGTGTGTGTACTCACTGCCCCTAACACGTGTGTGAGTGTGTGTTCACTACCAGATGGGTTAAATGCGGAGGACACATTTCGCTGTACACTGTACAGTGACAAATACGTGCACCTTTACCTTTTTAGTATTATTCATTAAAAAAGCTGAATTAGTATTCATATTTTTTAATCAATTAATCAAACGATAATGTTTTTCAATAAGCGGATTTATCAAATGACAAATGTATTGATTATTCTATAGGGTTTATGTGTGTGTATGCTCGATTAAAGAATAATTTTAACTATAATAATGAAAATCTTTAACATTTCTGTTAATTATTTAAATATTTCCTTGAATCATCTTCTCTTGAAAACACAGTATTCACTTCAGGGCGCTGTTCTACAACAACAGCAACGCCTCATTGTTAACAGGTAACCCCTGTTTTATGTCATAGCAATATTTTAACTCAAATGCAAGATTTAAAACTTGGTTTTCATTTGGAAGTATTTCATCACTGGGGTAATATGTACCTCAGATAATTGCTGGCAGATGTATTTCTGAACCAATGCAGAGCAAGGAAATAATTAAAAGGATTTACAAGCTGCAGCAACAGGCGGCAATGTTAGTGTAAGCTATTCTCTCACTCGTACACGGCCATTAAAGTAAACAGAAAAATAGAAAACAGCCGAATAACATACTTTACCATAACAGCAGTGTGGCAGAAGTTACTTTTAACATGGGGTGATGAAGACAGGGCACTTACGGGTCTGTAATGCTGCCACCTTGACAATGCGACCCGGGATGCTTCGTCTTTAAGATAATACAAGATCCACACTTTATTGATCCTGAAGGAAATTGCAGTGTCATGGTACTGTACATATTGCCTATGGGAACAGACATACATTATTAGAATAAATACATTGAAGGTTAACAACAAACTATTAATAAAAGCAAGCAGGGCCGATGAGGGTATACAAGAGCAGGGTACGTATTATTGCATTACAGAGATATGAGGTAGTAAGACTATAGATAAAATATGATTATTAGGAGCCCAGGTGACTGGAGAGTGACACTGTAGTAACAGCAGCAGGTCATGTTGAAATAACAGTGCAGCAATGAGTGCATTACGTAATGATAATAATTATGATGATAAATAATAATAATAATAAAGATTTTTATTGAAGTGTTCATTCATAGCAGTTGTACTGCTGTGATAAGCCGTCTCCACTTTGCAAAGCTTGCAGATCAGCACATTTTTGGGCTCTGTTTAAAATACTCCCACATATTAGATACCAGTGGCCTAGTATTTTGATCTGCAGCTTGCCCTCCAGAGAAATCCATATTTTCAGTGGCCTTGGCCATCTTTGCAGTGCAGTAGTAGAGTTGTACCAACCCTAATTTTGTTTTTGTTTAATTTCATTTATTTTTAATTTCCATTTACCAATTTTCCCTTCATGTCAACTCCCCCTGTCACCAGCAGTGCCCCCAACACCAGGAAGGTCTTCACCTTCACTAGCACATGCCTCTTCTGACGCACCTATAGCAAGCCACCGCCTCTTTTTGAACTACTGCTGATGCAGCATTGCTAGGTAGCCAGTCTCCCAGCTCTGATACAACGTCTAACAGAAGCCTGTGCTGACCATCATCACACTAGGAGTGATGTGGGGAGGATGTCCCATCAACCCCATCCCTTAAAGAACGAGGCTAATTGTGCTCACTCAGACTCCGGTTGCTGATGGCAAGACTAAATTAAGGGAATTTAGGGAACTCCTGGTCTGGGCAGTAAACAGCACCAGTCGTAACACATTAAGAAACTGGTCCTTTTTTTGTCTCAACCAATTTATATGATATTTTGATATTTTGGCATGTCGCCCACCCATGTTAAGCACTTTTGAGATGCTGTTTTTATACTTTTTCCCAAGCTGTTTTTATAGCTCTGTTTGAATCAGTTTTTCAAATAAGTGACAATAGTATCACTTGAGGGTGGGTTAAGGATACTCTTCCCACCTCTGATTAGTGTAATTCATTGGTAAATCTGGCCAAGATGTGTCTGTAAATGGTCAATAACCAGTTTGTTGGCTGAATCCCAGCCAGTAAACTGATTTCATCAAAGCATGTTTAGTTGGTTTCCATTTAGGGTGATAACACTCTTCATTATTTTCCCAGTAAGGATTGAAGGAGGCTTTGGTGACTATTAGCAGGAACCACTGCCAATTAAAGTTTTTAATTAAGTTTCTAGCTGCTTGTGAGATTATCACATATAAAAAAAAAAAGCTTGGCCTTTTTTTTAAGGCACTGAACCGTTAACCATCCTATTTATACCAAGCATCATTACAGTACTGTCAAAAAATAGCAAAGTAGGACAAAGTAAGCAATCACAGGCACGGCTGGCAAATGGATTTTCACAGGACCTTCAAAGCCTTGCAGTTAAGACTGGATTTCCCTCTCCGGGGACTGTATGTGCAGAGAATAGACCAATTTATTTCCAACTGTAATCACTAAATACTGTGATGCATCACAAGTCGCCTGTACTGCAAGTGTGCATCGATTCAGGAAGTCACAGTCTGAATAAAGGCTTTCCATAAATCAGCCCTGGGCCCTTATAAAGCCATATCCATCTCGGAAGCTAAAGCTACCGTAGCATGTCAGTCTTTTCACTTTGTCTTGTGTAATGAGCAATGCTCTGGGAAACACAACACTAAAACAAATGCTGCCAGGAAAGGAGACGTGCTGATGCTGACTCATAGATACTTCATTCTCCTCGCTGTGGAGTTACTCAGCTGACCCAAAAACATCACATGAAGTTAAACAGAAAGAACCACATGCACGATGTTCGAAAACAGATCTGACATACACTAAATGGACAGAAGTATTGGGACACCTACACATTACACCTATAGGATTTTGATGACATCCCGTTCTAATTCCATAGGCATTAATATGGAGTTGGTCCCCCTTTACTTTGCAGCTCTAACAGCAGGTCTGGAACTCAGTCCTGCAGAGCGTTGGAGAGTTTTATGCACTATCATCGTCAGCTCTCGGTCTGAGACTTGGTGGCGGAGAGTTGCTGTGGTTCCTAAACACTTTCACTTTTCAGTAATACCACTCACAGTTGATACCGGAAGATCAGTGAGCTCTTTTGAACCACCCATTCTTTCACTAATAGGCAGACTGCATGACTACAGGCTTGATTGCACACACCTGTGCCCTGAATGGGACTGAATGAGTTTAATGATTAAGAAATGTGTCCCAATATTTCTGTCCATATATAGTGTATACAATTAAACAAGCATTCTTGCCTTTGCATCTGGATTCATTGTTGATTATAGGAAAAGTTTACATTCTTAGCAAGTGAACATATGTGCCTGGCATGATAACATGCTCATTAGTGTGATTTCCAGCTACTTTGGATATGATAAACAGCTCACAAGTGCATAATTAATTGGACCTTCAACATTAGTCACTAAGGTGTTTTTTCACACCTTTAGTTGGTTTGCTCAGATCCAAATCAGTTGTAAACGTGGTGGATTTCCCCTGGTTTGGTTTGTTTTCAGGCAGGGAAAGAAATCAAGTGCAACAAAAAAAATAATACGTCACAACAAACCATGTGAGAATGTTCACTTCACTTATTGGTTAGACTTCTGGACTAGTGCAGAGATCTCTGTGCAGTTTTACAGGGAGACGGCAGAGATGGCATTTCTTCATAGCTGTAGGAATTAATTATCTGGGCAGTGTACCAGGTTAGCGCCTGGCTTATGGGAGAAGTTTAGCTTAAACTTGTGGAGTACACCAGATAGTTGGGTCAGATCAAGGTCAGATCACCACAAACCAAATGCCCCAGAGTTTATTTGGGACTAAGCCGAGATCACCTCCTCTTAAGGTTCTCAGTGCAGTTGATTTGGTCTGCATCCGAGAATGATTACTGTATTAACACATAGACATTTACTTTTACATTGAAGGCATTTAGCAGACCCTTTTATACAGAGGGACTTACAAA
Organism: Salminus brasiliensis; assembly: GCF_030463535.1. Classification (NCBI taxonomy): domain Eukaryota; kingdom Metazoa; phylum Chordata; class Actinopteri; order Characiformes; family Bryconidae; genus Salminus; species Salminus brasiliensis. The sequence continues at coordinate 53,429,005 of NC_132879.1, read as the reverse complement.
AGTGCTTCACTGTTTATTTAGCAAATATGCTTAGCTAGTTTGTATAGACTAGAATCCAAAAATGCCTTAGAGTAGATACTAAATATACAAAGGTCAGCGTGGAGACCGCAATTCTCGGCACTACACTTCGCTCGAGTACTCTTGGAAGAGGTGGGTCTTCAGTCGATGTTTGAAGACAGCGAGCGACTCTGCCATTTGGACACCCAGGGAAAGTTTGTTCCACCAGTTTGGTGCCAGGACACCTACCCAAACGAATCGCATCAAGGGTGAATTGCAACCAGGGTTTGATTTACCCAGACTAAACAGTGCAGGTGTGAAAACACCCTAAGAGGTGACGCTTATTACCTGTTAACTACAGGTGTTGATTGATGACTCGTTAATTGTTTGAAACTGATTTGTGAAAAACATCTTATACATGTATGAGCTTCATGTGTCACACTTCACTATCAACAGCGTAGGAGTTTAAAATACAGATCAAACCATAGTGCTCTTGATGATGCGGTGGATTGACTGATTTCTGACCAACTTTGCTTCAACTTTGCTTCAATTAAGACTCTGAAACTCACTGTTTGAAAGTTGACTTGTCCTTTTCTGTGGCTATCAGGCAGGTTTTGCCCACATACTTTTTCCCATTTAGATGAATGCTGTCTTTATGGTTGTAAAAACTTTGGCAGGTATCTCACACCCGGGAGCAGAGTCGAGAAAATGAGATCCAGAGTTCTGGCCTGGGCTTTACCTGATCGGCCCACGCTGTTGTGCAGCCACACGCCAGAGGAATCTGTTTTATCTGGCAAATTAAAACTGCTCTTTCTATTCTTGAAGCCAGTGTTCAGCCCGACCTCTGACTGCTTGTGAATGCTTGGCTACATGGAGCTAAATGAGAACATTCTGTACAGTTCAGGGCATTTGCTGAAATTGTGTTCATTGGTGAAAGCATTTGGTGGTTGGATTTTACTTAGAGTTGTTTTTTTTTGTGTTTGCTTTCACAGACACGTGTCAGAATGAAACTAATGAATCGCCCGATACCACAGAAACGGCCAGAATCCCAGCTTCCCAAGAACACTCTGCTGATGAACAGGGCGACGTTTTGGGGGAAAACCACACTCATGGCGACCTTGTAAGAAGTAAGTGTTGGTTGGATACGCAATTATATAATAACAGAGCAAATAAAATATGCAAAAGTGAGCAAATTACTGCCTTCACTGAGGTTTGAAGTGGAAACCATTGAAAATTAATTATTGTTTTTTTTGTTGTAATAGCTTTTGCCTTGGGTTTGTTAAAGCCAGTTCCACCATAGGTCACTTATTATGAGAATTTTAAGGGCGCTGATTATACCACTTGTGTGCACAGGTCAGTTTTTCATCATTGATCAATTGATCAGCAGCAAATTAGAATACATAATGAATTATGTATGGTTTAACCTCTGAAGCTCTGGTGATTCCTGGCTTTTTACCCCCACTGGTATAACTGTTTGCACTGATTTGCTTGTATTTACAGATTAGTAGTCCTTAGGGTGTAATAAACATCACTGAGCATAAGGGGTTAAATGTGTAAATAAGCAATGCTGTAGGATAGTTTAGAGGTCAGATTAGGTATGTCAGGATAATGATGTTATCGACTAGTGGTACATATGTATTGACAGGACCGCAATCAATGTGTGTTGACCTCAATATCGCCTATTGTGTTTACATGTGTGTCTGTTTACATAAGAATGAATGGCACCAATATTTTATTTAGACAAAAAAATGACAAATGACTAACAGCACCTCCATACACACAGAGCTGACTGCAGTGGGTGAAGACAGATTACTCGAGGCTAGTAGGTTATTTTTTTTAACAGCATTTAAAAACATGCAACAATCTTTTGACAGGCGGTATGAATTGCCAAAAAACTCTCTTATTAACTTCTATTAAGTTCATTGCTTTTTAAAAGGGTGTAATTGCTATAATTATTGTGCTATTATAGTGTCATTATTATGCTATTAGCATTATACCAGTGGCAAAAAATGGTCTTAAAATGCCAATAATATCATTTTTCGCAATTATTATTTTGGGACAATATGCAGTGAAAAAAAAGTTAGCATGTCAGATTGCAGTGTTGGTTTTAGGTTTTAACTTTGTGGAAGCTTGACTTAGTTTAATACAGATTGAGGAGAAAAGGTTTATTGTCATATTGGCATATGAACAGCAAACAGGCAGTTACACTGTACAGTAAAGTACTATGTTAGTCCTTAACACAAGTCATTAGGACAAATAAAACCTATACAACAAAGGGTAAAGACTATACACATAATTAAACTAGAGGCAGAATTTAAACTATAGGTATAAGTAACAAAAACTATGAAGTAAACCTGTTAACATTGCTGTAGGTACAGAGCACTGCCATTAAATGCACTGTGCATTATTGCTACATTAGTATGGCAGCAGTAATAAATATAATAAATCTGTCTAAAATAAATATTTATATAATTGCAATAATACAATCATTACATTTTATAATTTGTATCATGACTTACTTTGTATCATAATCACCCAGCCTTCCTGCTCACATTTGCACATGTACATGCACAGATTTGTACATTTTAGTATTTATTCTCTTATTACTTATTGTCTGTGCAACCTGTTCCGTGTTTTTTCTATTGTCCTTTATTATCGTATTATGTCCTACCTCTTCTGCACCGTAGATTTAGCTTAACAGTGTTTCGTTGTACTGTACAACCCTGTATTAGAGTAATGATAACAACATTCAATTGAATTGAATTGAATTGATTAATGATGTTTGACTATGTGTGTATGGTGGCCAGAGTTCAACCAGTTGGAGTAATGGGAAGGGGCAGTGTGCTGATGGAGTTGTTCCCAAGCCTGATGGCCAGTGGTTAAAAACTGTTTGTTAGTCTGGGTGTCCTGGACCTGACACTCACGTAGTGTGTGTAGCTTGTGTAGTGTGTGTAATAGGTGCCCTGCCATGTGCACATGGCTCTGTTTGTGTTGTCCTTCTCTCCTCCCTAATCTCCCTAGCCCTTGTCCCACCTTGTCATTTGTCTCCCAGGTGTTGTCCACTGTAGCCCGGGCCTTTTATTAACTCTTCTCAGGTGTTCCTCGTTTGTCTCAGTATATATATGTAGTCCCTTTGTTTCCTGTGGTGATTGTGGGTTGTTGTGTTCTTGTCTTTTGTGCTTCACTCGTCTTCAAGTTTGGTCTCAAGTTGGTTTAGTATCTTGGTGCTTGTTTTGTTTTAGTTCATGTCTGTTTGATTTTTTCGTAAGTTCCAGTAATTTGGCTATTTGGATTTATTATTTATTATTCTTCCTACCCTATTAAAACCATTACCCTGCATCTACATCTTCCTCATCCCCGCCCGCCTCCCAAACGCGACACCTAGATAGTATATCCGGCTTGTAAACCTCCCCACGCTTCGTTTTCATCACATACACACCAGGCCTCATAATCACGGAGACGGGATCTTGTGATTATGTTGTGTGAGAAAAAAAACGGTATCACTCGTTTGACTTGACAAACGACGCAGCCTTTTAATACGTTCACGGCTTGGACAGATTTGAGGGAAAGCTGCAGCCGTTAGCAAAATTCTAGTTGTGGTAAACTGCGCTTGGAGATCCCCGCTGTCAAAATGCATGGAAAGATAAAGATTTTGTTATCAGTCAAATACAGTACGTATAAGAAGCAGATTCTGTATGATTCTGTCCGTTGTGAGAGATACTGGGCCCATAAACTACAAAGCATGCAAATTCTGTGATCAGATCTCGCAGGGAATTATCAGCATGGCTATGCGAGTTTGTCAGCATCTTTGACAATGCTGCTGCTTCTGGGAACTGGCGCTGGCGTCTTTTTTTTTCTGTCAAGAAAACAAATTGAAGTAGTTTTAATCTTTGCACTGTTTGCTGGTAATTGATTTCAAACTTTTCCACGTCTATTTACTTGAGTTCTGATATTTTTCCCCTCTGGCTATATCTCTGTCATGCGTTTGGTTTGATTATGCAAATCAAGGATGTAAGCTTAGCTCTACACTCTGTATGCTTCTCTTGCCAGATAATCATATAGGCTCTAAACAGTGTTGTCTGTTTCCTTTTTTCCCCTCCTTTTTTTATATGATGGAAAGTGATGAAGGCCTTTAAGAGCTGAACTGAAGTGAACTCAACCTGCCTCTTCATTCCGCTGTTAAGTTGGATAATAGCTGACATTTCTCCACGTGGTTACCCTGCCAAAGCCTCAGCTTACAGAGCTGTGTGAGTAAGGATATCCCATTGTGGTTTGGCCTCGGGTGGCAGGAAAGGGGGAATCACGGTGGAGAACTTGCTGGATTTGAAAGCCTCGTACCTGGTAAAACACTGCACACTTTAGAGGCCTGAACTTGAAGTGTAAACTGAACGTTAGGTTTAAGTGGGTCGCCGGAGTTTCCTACATGTAGGTGAGCATGCTAACTGAGCATGTGTACTGGGCTGTTTGTTGAGCTCGTTTAGCCCATGTTTCATGCAGAGGAGATCAGTAAGTCAGAAAGCTCGGATGGAAAAGACGTCTCATTCTGGTAGGAAATAATAAGGAGAGCAAAGATTTGAAGCAAAAGTTGTGATTGGAAATTTCTCACCACTTGTTTTTGGAGGGGACAATTATCGACACACCCTCTTCCCACAGTTCCATTGTGTGGAGTGCAGCTTAGAGTGGAGTGCAGGATGCCTATTTTATGCAGGATGAATTACCAGAGTGTATCTCTCTCACTCTCTTTCTCTCTCTCTCTCCCTTTTTCTCTCATACACAGAGTTGGTACTGACAATCCCTGACATGAGCGTGCACATCCCTTACACTTACCTCTTTTTTACCCCGATTTTAGCCCCAATTGTCAGTCTGGCAGTCTGTGCTGGTTGGCTCAAGTCTGGAGATTGTTTTTCATCAGTTGGAGTCGACAGTTGGCGGGAGAATCGAGAAGTGTGTGAGGGGTACAGACTTCTTTTTCAGTGTTTCAGACCAGGCGGAGCATATCGTACGTTAAAGAGCATAATCTAGTAGTGTGTATTGATCAGCAACTCAATCTCAGCAGGTCCTGTCAACAGCCAATGAACACTGAGCATGAAAAGTGCAGTTTCTTAGCAGGTTCTTATTTTAATTTTGCGTTCCACCTTAAATGATCGCGCAGCTGCATTCTGGTGCTAGTACATGTCTGATTCTTGATATTGGAATTCTTCCAATATGTGCTGTATGTGCTACTCACCTCCAACTCCCTCTGCAGTCTGTACAGACCACGTTAACTCACAGCCTCCCACTCACAGCCTCACCAAAGGCCTTCTCAACGTTTCTTTCGTTTGGTCAGTTCAGAAGGCGCCGCAAATCTGTGTCTTCTAGGTACGGCGTCAGGTTGAGGTTGTGTGGTAATGTGCTATGGGAATTTTTTCAATCGCCATAAAAATCAGTAAAACTCAAAGGGGAAGTGTGACATACCCAGTCTTTTTGATAATCCACCACGACTTTAAAAGTCCTGTATTGTACCCAAGGCTTTCCATGCAGATATGCTGTGTGTTTCACTGATATAAAAATACCTCAGCCGTCCACAGACCACAGTTAAATCCCTGTGGCACCAATGATACGACTTGCTGAAGACAGTCCTCACTTTTGTGTCGAGAAAATCCCCTGACCTTCTTCTAACTGAAACTTAAGACAGGTTTTCCTTTATATAATTCCTCTGTTTCCTCAGAGGCGTTTGGGCTGTCTAGTACTGCTAATAGCAACTGATTGCTTCCATCCATGCCGATGTTGCTGGATTGCTTGCATCTGACACAACAGCTCTTTGTTTCTGAGTTGTAAAATTTTCCAGCCTACTCTCTCCTTTCGCTCATATCTGTCTTCTAAATACTTTCGTATGGTTGCCTGTTTATTCGTGGAACCAACACAAAGCGATTCCCATAGAGTGTGACACGCATCTTTGAGAAGTTCTTGCAGCAGTGACCTGCCACTGGCTTTGTCTTGCATGTCAGGATGAGATACGTCGCGATTGACCACGTTCCCTCGCAGATTGCACAGCCAGTGCACAAGACGCACTGGGTAAGGTGGTACTCCGCTGGGAATGTTACTGGACTACTTTTGAGACCCTTCATATAATGATGATAGAAGCCAAATGTCTGCATTGAAGATGGGCTCCAGCATATGTGTCAGGTTGTAAAATGTAAAAGGGGCTGTCAGGCAAATTGATGATGATGGAAAGGGCTTTAGCTTGGTCTGACACAGCGCCTGAGGTACCGAGAGCGAGAGAGCCGGAGTGGTAGACACTGCAGTGATTGGTGTGGGAAGTTCACCAATCAGACCGTACGACGTGATAATTAGAATTCTCATGTCTTGGGGTAGAACAGGAAATCAATAGGAAATCACTTGAGTGACCGCTTTATAGTAGTTTATCTTATTTCCATTTTAATTTCCAACTGAATGGGATTCTCTCACACTCTCTGCATGAGGTGGGATCACTCACTTACAAGACGAAATACTTCCACCAAATTGCCACGCTTAGTTTGTCTCATTCTGGATTTTCTGAGGGAGGACTCCTTCAAATAGATATACGGGTTCTTGAAGTCTAATTCTAAAGACTGTATACATTTAACTAGCGCTGGACGATATGACCTTAAATTAATATCACGATTAATTGAACATTTTACCTCGGTTACAATTAATGATTAATTATATAAGCTGCTCGAGCTGCTCATTTGACTTGATGTTTGAGTTCTCCATCATGAAGTTTGTTACAGTGTGTAGAGCTTGACAGCAGAGGCGGACGTAAACGCAGGTCTTTATTAAAACAAGGAAAACACAACCAAGATAGAACACCATAAACTGACATGAACATACATCCATATGAACATGCACCAGACCAGAGAAGGGAAGGCAGAAACAAAGGGGTACTTAGACAGAGACTAACAATGGACACACGAGAAACACCTGGGACTAACAAGGGGGCGTGGATAGAGAGGAGGCACAGGTGGGAACACTAATGAGCAGGAGGGGCTTGAACTGACGAGACACAAAGAGAGCCATGTGCTTAGGAGCGCATGGTGACCAACAGAGACAGACATGACAGAACAGGGGCAGGCACCTGACTATACAAATCAAAATAATCAAAATAATCGACATGGGCAAGATTAGAGGTTCTCGATATAAGTTTTGATTAAACTGTGTAATAGACCTGTAAATTAATCCCTATATTCTGAATATTTTCACTAATTAAATATGCGAGAGCTGCGGTACAATTTGGTATATATATATATATATATATATATATATATACCAAATTGTACCGCAGCTCTCGCCCTTGACAGGACATTTCACAAGGCATAGATCAGTAGAAATACTCCAAATTGATCTAGATTCAAATCTCTTTGCATTAACTTTTCACTTCAGTTTTTTGGAATGAATGTTTTTGGCCTTTTTTAGAATTAATGATGTGCTTGTTGATGATGATTCACTCTCAGAACAACTTGCAAATCAGTGCTGTAACACATGAGTAAATGTTTAATCACCAAATTATTCATTGGTAGCTGTTGTAGATACTTCGTGCATTCTGTCACGTCTGCCACTGTCCACTGTTCCTTCAGTACTTACATTGAGTGCATTTATATACACATCAGTAATATCCTAAATTGTCGGATTTCGGCAGTTATCTAATCAATCAAGTTTTTATGTTGACAGCATACTCTGATTGCTTAGATCAAATTTCAATAAATTAAAAAATAAAGCTTTTCAGTGCATGTATACCCATTTGTTTTTCTACATCTGAGCATGTGCAGAAACAGAACCAGATAAAGACGGGTTTGCTGGGAAACAGTAAAAGCCAAAAACACTTACCAGAAAAGAAAGTAATTTTTTCGAAAATTTTCTGATTTTATTGGTGCGTCGCTAAGCAACAGAATATATATATAAATTGTATTTTTAAAAACGCATCTGATTATTGATTAATACTGACTCATGTAACCTCTAACTCATTATTTGATTATTAAGTGCATGTAAACACATTAAAGCATGATTTCCGTAGGATTAGGGAGAGAGGTACCAATATTTGGAATTGTAAGCCAATATCTGAAATGTTGTATGTATATATTTGCTGGGGCTGCTGTTACAGAAATATTGGTAAAATAGAGAAATTAGCATTATGTTGACATGTAATTATTTCTGTAGACATATTTATTTCTGTACGGTTGCTCTTACAAAATATACTACTTAATGTAATCACATAAATGATAGTGAACGTCAACACAGCCTTGAGAGGCATTCTGAGAAATTCAGGTCTGAGAAAGTCCTGGAACTTGTGAGACCTATGGTCCCCATATAAAGTCCTACAGCCAGTTAAAAAAATGACCTCCTGACATTGGCATTCTTACTGTCAAGGTGTTCTTGGGGTGTGTGAAATGTCAAAGACTTGACCTGATTCACTGACCTTTGTGAAATAGTTTTTATAACTATTTAGCTGAATGCAACCCAATGATTGTAGGTCAAACTTGTCCCCGTGTTGGAATTCTCCAGAACACTGAACCCTTATACCGATGTCTGTGCTCATGTGAACTGTGTGGAAACTAGTTACTAGTTTTTATGAAGTCATTTTTGTGAGGGCGTTTTCACATAATCATATAGCTGTAGTCATCTGTAGTTGGTTTGCTCTGGTCCGAATCAGTTAACTAGTTTGTGAACTTAAATCTTGTCCCCCTGTTTTGATTTGTTTTTACTAGGGATGCACCAATACCACTTTTACCTTTCCAGTGCCGATACCGAGACCCGATTTTCAAGTATACAGAGTACCAATATCAACTCTGACTTCACTTTTTACAGGTTATACTTTTTTACATCTTGTCCCAAATAAGAGTAGTAAGCTTGAAAGAACAGTATTTACTGGTTAAATAACTGCACATTTGAAAAGTTTCAGAGCTATGAAAAAATAAAATTTGCCACAATGCAAGTACCAAGCTCGACCAAACAGCTTTTTAATTGGTGTTCACATTTTAGAGCAGTGAAAAAAAGCCAACTTTTAAACTCAGCTTTTGCTTTCAGAACCAAAAAAACACCACATGGAAGGAACCATGCTAATGTAGAAGTTCCATTAAATATCTGTTTAATGGTAGTAACTATTTATAAGTAGGGTGTCCGTAAGCTTCATGGTATCAGTGTTCTTTATTGTCGATACTGATGGCGATGCAACACTCGTTTTTGCACATGGAAACAAACAATTGCACCAAAATGCATCACTACAAACTCCACTCTCACTTGTCTGGGGCTGAGCAAGAAAGTAAATACAGGAAAAAGGTCCTGTACTAGTACTAGTTCTGGACTAGTGCAGATTTCAATGCAGTTTAACATGGAGCAACGGCAGAGCTGGCGTCTATTCATAGCTGTAGTCATTATCTGGGCAGTATACCAGGTTAACACCTGGCCTTAGAAACCTGCTGAGTACCCTTGATAGTTGGGTCGGATCAAGGTCAGATCACATTCTCACCACAAACAAACCTCTCCAGAGTGTGACTGGGACCTGACCAACACCACCTCCTCTCTGCCTCTGTCTCGGTGTGCTTGTTTTGCTCCGCATCCGAGTGCAACCGAGTCCGATTTAACCAAACTAAAATGTAGAGGTGTGAAAACGGCCTAAGAATCTATTAAACTCTTCATGGTGAAGATTATAGTGGACAGACCTGATGCAAATGATTTTTGCTTAATCAGACCTATGTTAGACTTTTATAGTAAGTCAGTGGCTTTGCTATAGCACCCCTTTATTGAGTCCTTTGCTTTTCCTCTCACACGCTTATAAAAAAACGTGGTAAATTACAGAAAGACGTTTACAAGTGAAATAGTTTTCCTGTGTATTTTATCCTTAAAGAATGGCTTCATTCTTGTTACACAAGATGCTAATTTTATGTCTGATCATGTGTCTCCAAAGCAAGGGCCCATTAGAACAGAGGGCTAATTTTCAAGTGATTACTTCGCAGTGGGTCATGGAATCAAAAACGGTATAAATAGGGTGAAATGCTAGCTCAGGGGTTGATTAAAATGGCCATTGTGGTTCTACCTCTGTGATAATTATTTCCTCATTGTCTTGGATGTAGATACAATTCATATGGAAAATTTCAAGCATTTTAATTAGCATTTTATGGGTGTTGAGGACCTTTCAGAGAATTTGCGTCCATAACTTTTTTTTCTTTCCATAATGTAATCACAGTACGTTGTTTGACTTTTCTCCACCAAGGCCTGATACTACAGTGTCAATAATATGTAACCCCGCAGTCTGTGGTGACCAGAAGGGATTTCGGTTTAGGCTGTTCAATCAAGTTAAGCACATTTTAAAGAGACATTTACATATGAAAACATGCAGTGTATCAGAGGTCCACACTGTGATTGTGTTTGGAGGCTTGTAGAGATCCAGTATTCTGTGTGATCTTTGAGCTGCTCTAAGAGAGCTTGCTCGGCCTTAGCGGCGTCCCAAATCCTCTCCACACAACATGGTGGGATGGTGCCTTTCAGCGAGGAGGGGGGAAAAAACACTTCAAATGAGAGTGGAGCAGGGGGGATTACTGGCCTTCTAACAGGGTTTTGGCTTCAACATTAAGGTTAAACCCCTTTTCTATTACCAGGATCTCTGGTGATGTGGCCCCCTCTGGCCCTGTGTGTTTGCAGGTTCACTGCCTCTCCGCTAGGTCATTCCGTCAGGCCTCTGATCACTGGGGGGTGACCAGGGAGCCGAAGACCGGCTCCATTCAGCCCCAGCGCAGACGGCGCTCCCCGGCTCGGCTAAAAATCGATACGGCCGTCTCCCGCTAAAAAGCCACTCAGAGGCAGACGAGCACCTCTGTCCTTTAGCCTGATTTTCAGGCTTAAGGTCTTGATTGGCACCCCAAAGCCAGAGCTCACTGACCCACAGCTGTCACATTAGTGCTGTTAATGTCAGAGATTGATACTGAGCAAATAAAGGAACCATGTCTATAGATATTTTTTCATGAACTCTCCAGGCCCCAGTGGATTGAGGAGAAGTACTTCTTCCCCGGTTCTCCTGCTCTCAGCGTTCTCCTTTTTCTTTTTTTCTTTCTTTATTTATTTCTTTTATTTTTTTCAACCTCAGACACAAGCCAGATTATGCTGGGTTTTGTTTGCGAGACGCACAGCACAGTCAGATTTTCAGCCTAGCTTGTTTTCTGCGAGACCTCGACTCTGTACGAAGTTTTTGGAGTTTGGCGGAATCTGTGAGTCATCTATGTAACTGAAACTGAAAATACATCCCTCCTCCCGCACTCCCCCCTCTCACGTCTGTGTTGCTGGGTTTTTGTTTTGAGTCGTTCAGGAGGCAGGGTGGAGCACTCTCGGCGCATGCAGTCTGGCAGCTGCCCCAGGCCTGGTCTGAGTCACGTCATAATTGATCTTTTGAGAAAATGTGGTAGCTGTGTAAAAAGGCTAAATCTGTACAAGATGTGCATTTTATAACTGCAGTCGTGAAGAAGCTGTGCGTTTACTGCATTCCTCTCTTCCCCCAGGGGGATGGAAACACACTGGAAGAAAAGGGGCTGAGATCTTAGGGTGTGTTTCTGCTTGAAGTTCGGGTCCCTTGGTCCGGACCAAGCAAGAGGATAATGCGCTGTTAGATTTAAGTCCTGGTTTGCTTTGCGTTCATACTGACATATTTGCAATCAAACCAAAATTAGGGGGGACAAAAGGTGATGTATGACAGAAGGCTGCAAGTAGACGTCTGCATAAGGGTCCTGCATGATAACTAGTGGATCCATAAACCTGTCTTATTAAATCTCATCGCTTTGATCTCAGTGTTAAATCACATGTTTAATAAAGTAAACATGCTTATGTACATAAACATGCTATGCTAATGTTAAAGCTGTACATGTTGTGTTACTGTGGCTGAATCCCAACTCACACACTTCTTTACTTCACTAAGGCGACTACACTAATGAATGCAGCTGTAATAGTGGCTAGTTTTGAAACACTGTGTTGTAGGGAGGTAGTGTGTGGTTTGGGACACAGCCCCGCTAAGCAAAAGCATCAGACAGAAGAAGTTAAAGCACAGAACTCACCCGTGATGAAGCGGGCTCATGCGCACCACAGTTTCTTTAGAAACAGAGGACCGAGACCCACCTGCTCAGGCAGTCTCGGCCCACAGGTTCGGTGCGCCCCAGAGTGGGAAAGGCAGGGCACGAACAGAGCAATCGCAAATGAACCCGCAGGGTTCATTTAATCAAACCAAAGCTGACAAGTATAAACACACCCTTAGACTTGTGTTAAGAATTAAGGTGAAAGCTACGCCGCTATTCTTTAACGTCTGTCCCAGTGTGTTCTTGGGGGCCCTCTTCAATTAGCATTGTGCTGATGATGATGGCACAACAAAAAGGAGACTTCAGAGCCCGGGTTCTGGCTCTTGGAAACCGAAAGTGATTTCTCCCATATAAATGTCATTTGACGCAAATTCTCCCTCATTGAAGGAGGTAATGATTTCTATAGCAGTCAGACATGTTAATCATAGTAAATACAGTTTGGAAATCAAAGAATGATTGATGATTGCTTCCGCTTCCCCTGGAGCGCCAGAAGATTTCTTCCACAAGAATCCCCGCTCTTGTCTTTCAAGTTGCTTTCTCCACTGTAAAATGTAATTAAGCAGAACAAGGTCCGAAGGGGTTATTTTTTCCACTCAATCAGCAGCCAAATTACCAAATTTGAAATTAGTAAATCCCAGACGCCTGGCTCTCCTTGTCATTGTTAAAGGAGGGGAGAGAGGCAGGCAGGCACTGAGTGAGTGTGAATGAGGCTGACTTAGAATATCAAACGCCTTCTCAAGTGTCAGACCTCTACGGCAGGTTTCATTTGAAGAACCAAATTTAAATGATTGTCACAAGGAATTAAAAGTGTTCTGTGGCACAAAAACAGCTGAGTAATACTGACTGCCTCATTGTGGAGGAAGTAAGAGTGAAATGAGACATTAAGGGGTGTTTCTGAGGAATGATATGATGTGTAGGAGGTGCTTGAATGGAGTTATCACAGCTTTGTTTTTTAATGGAAATTCCAGCGTTGTGCCCCAAACTAGGGCTGCGCAGTATATAATGTTCAGCATGGTTATGGCAGTGTGCAGGACATGCAATGAAACGCAAATGAAATCAAATACATCTTGCTTTTTTCTGTAAACATAACAAGACAATTTGCATCGCTCTGATTTTCTGACCTGATTTTAATCCAATCTTGGATACATTGAGTGTATCATTAATATTATGACATGCTGAATATCTTGTGACTTTTGATGAAATCTAGAGATATATATTGTAGGATAAATCGCTGAAAAAAAAATTGCAATGTAATTTTTTTCCGATATCGTGCAGCCTAACTCCAAACAGTCAAGAAAAATGATGTTGTGACACAAATATAGCTTAACCCCTTAAACAGCCTGTGCACCGCTGGCAGGCCGAAAGTGTTATTACAAATTTCTATTACCAGAGAATAGCTCCACCAGTTTGTACAGAAGTCCCTGTAGTTACTGAGTAATACACCTCAGTGTGTGATATGTTTAACACAGGGTAGACAATATAGCGATATGTTATCCTATCGTGATAAATTGTGGTTCTGTTGTTTCATTACAGAGAATAATTAGTCGTATTTAATTGGATGGAGTCGAAAAAATGGAATAAAATGTTTGTATGTGTGTAGAATTGAGCAGTATTTCAATAGCAGTTTTTAAAATCTGCAGCAACTGGTAAATTTGGCTGCATGACACAATATCTTGATAAATATTGTGCATCATGAGAAATCTTTAAATATCATAATAAAGCATTTTATATAGTACAAATGCTATATGCTATATCATGATATAGCCCAGCTCTACTTAATATATTGATCTGTTTATGTAGAGCTGGGCGATATAGTAAAAATGCTATATCATGATATTTAAAGATTTCTCATTTAATGTTTATATCTGCAGTAAAATAAATGATGTATTCTTGTAAAGGATTTTGCCATACAGCCCCTTCCTCTCTCTGAAATGGTCACTATAAGAGAAGCTAAAACGTTGTTTCGTTTTTTTGTAAGTAAATTCAATGACTTTTCTTACCAAACAGGAATCTGTCGGTCCATTCCACGAGAGAAGTTCACATGTAATCATCCAGTGATGTCTGTTGAACATCATTTCATTCATTTCATTCAGTTTGTTTGGGAACGTCAGAGTATGTCATGGCAAAAATAGATAGCTTATTTCTCCTCTAAACCCAGTGCTCAATAAAGAAAGTCCTTGCCACAGAGTTGGAAGGTCGGCCCATAAATGAGCTTTGATGTGCCGAAGGAAATTTTCAATCAGAAACATGTGTAATAATATTCATTCTACTTTTTCTGCACCATAATTCCCCTAGTTTTGTTGCTCTAAATATAGACAGGAGATATATGGTTTCTAATGAAAAAGTATATCCCCTTGGATTGAAAGGTGTGAGAGTACCATAGGTGTTTGTTTGGAGGAGAAATGCCACCCCAGGCTGTTTTTGTAGAAGACGGCAGCACTGCTGGTAGGTCACTGCACATTTACAAATTAGCATTTCAATCAGGGAGCCAGGCCCACAGGTGCATTAATGAAGTATTTATATTATGGCAGTATTATGAAACACATCAGCAAAGGAGGGCATAGAAATCCCATTCGGTCTGTTCTGTTATTCAGTATAGAACTTCTTTCTGATTGTCTGTGTACAAATACAGCTATTCTCCAAAGTCGCAACTTTACAGAGGGAGGAAAACAACGTCCTAACTTTTACTGGAAATTATTTCAGATCATTTAGGAGCATTTCTGTTGGTTTATTCATCACAAAATTTTTTAACTTTCATATCCAGCCAAAATACAAGCAGTGGCAATATGCATTACTTTGAAGGTCGTTTCTTTAGAGGCTTTTTAACCATGCAACATTGGCACTTCAGAAAAGGTCACGATCAGAAGTGTAACATTACACAAAAGCATTAAAAGCATTAAAAACATTAACACACCGTGGTTTGGACCTCACGGTTCAACAGAAGCATGGTACAACAGAAAAAAACATAAGCTTAACCAGGTTTCTTTCTATTTAATTTGCAAGTGCAAGCTACAGTTTGTTCATCTAGTGCCATACAGGGCCCTCTGAGATAGATATTACAGCCTGTAGTGTGTAAAACACATCGTCCTTGTCTAATCCACTATGATTTCATGAGTTGCAATAAAATAAAGCCAAAATATGAGTGATTTTCTTCATTTTCAGTTGTACTAAGCCTATTCCTCTACATGCAACAAGACAGTTACAGTTACCACAGCAAAGTGTAATATTATATTCCATATTTACCCTTATAGCGCATTCCTTGTATTCTCTGTGCTCGGCTGCGTGTACCGAACTGTGACCCCCGTATTAAAGTCAAAGTCAAGTCACAAGTCGTTTTTGATTTCGTCAAGTCATGTGACTTGAGCTCCTCACTGCTGTTCAACTGCATAGCAAACTGAAACTCTTAACCTCTAGGGGTTAACAGGAGATTTCATTCATAGACTATGTGAATGAATCAGGCGCAGCTGTTGGGTTCTAGATTTGACTAAAGGTTTGTAACAGTGTGCTTTTCTCTGTCATTTCAGTTACAGAAAAGAGCCTGGGGTTTTCCCATGACATGTCATACTCTTTGACACTAGTTCCCATTCTTAGCCATTAAGCTACAGTGATTAAAAGTTGGATGCGTTGTTTGGCTGCATAACCTGTGGTGAATTCCTTTAGCAGACACACTCACACTCACACACAGGATGTAACACCGAATGAGTGGCAAAATACAGGGATTTACCCCCCCCCCCCCCAAGCCCCCCGCCACCCCCCTTTCCTCTAGTGCGACTCTCTCTTTTTACCCCAGACTTTCCACTGAGACTAGTGCAAATGAGTGCGTGTGCCTGCCTCGTCTCACCCCTCTTCTACATCCTCCCACCTGACCGATTTTTTCACAGCCTTGTTTATGCTGCTCCTGGCCGCTGATGTTCATACATATTCGTTCTTGGGAGGTCTGTGACGCTCTCGCTCTGTGTCTTTGGGGTACAATTTTGAATTCTTCCAGCGGAGCTATTTTCTGTGACACAAAAGCGAGGGGTGTTTATCCACAGTTTTACATAGAGAGCGGTGCAGCCGCACTGGCGGCTCTCTCCAGGCGCCCCGCCGCACGGTCCCTGTGTGGGGTATCCGCCGAACACACGGTGACAAATGGCAATTATATTTGTGTGTTCTTCATGAATCCATCAAACACTGGCCTTTTAAAAATGCTCCCAGGATATTTCAGCCTGTCAGATACAGGGGACCAAATTGGGATGCTGCTTAGACAGTCAAGAAGCACTCACCCCCAGTTTGCCTGTGATGTGTTTGACAGAGTGTGTAGAGGAATACCATGTATTATTCAACTACAAATGTACACTCTCAACAGTTGTTGATGTGTTGGAAACAGAGCGGTTAGAAGTCCAATTTGAGCTGTTTTCCCCCCTTCCTCTACTTCCTCCACCATAACATGCTGTATTAATGCAATCTGTCAGCTTGTGTACAATCACACTTTTCAGGATACTACATGTTTTTCTGGTTAGTCGCATCTCTTCAATTTTAATAACCTCTTATACTTTAAAGCGTGAGGCATTATTCATGTTTCATCTAGGTGAGGCTTGTTTCAGGCTTTTCCCTCTTTACGTTGCCTGTGGGTGTCACATACACAAGCTTGTGTGTATTGTTTAGCACTAGACACCGTTCCTATCTTTGTCCCTTGTACTTAGGTTATGTTGACTCTGGGTTGTACTGGGGACAGACTGTGCATATGAGTGTAAATGCCTGTGCCTATGTAACCTGTTCCTTGGCTGAGGCGCTTCACAGCCTTGTACTTTTCAGGCCGTCCAGGAAGAAATTGGAAACTTGAATTTGGCCACTTACACACTCTGGGTTTTTTATATGGTGGTTTCCTAATAACTATTTATGTGTTGTAAATTGAAAGCTTGGCTTTTTTTAAAAGCGAGGGGAAATTCTCTACACAGGCATGTGCTGATATAAATATATCACAATAAATACCTAACCATTATTATTTAAAAAACAAAAAGTACATGGCTGAAGCTAAACAAAGTAAAACTCATCTAAAACTAGTAAAATAGTAGTACTGTGTAAATGTTTATGCACATTAGAGCTGGGCAATATGGAAAAAATTATATCACAATATTTAAAGACATTTTGTACGATATATCATATTTATTGCAATATTTTGTCATGTAGACGAAATGCACCAACAGTGTAAAATAAAAAAAACTGCTATCCAAATATTCTCCCATACTGAGTACCATGATTTTTACTTAAAATATGCTTTGCTCTATTGAATTAAATAAGACTGATTACACTCTTTGTAATAAAATGTGCAGGTAATCAGTGCTCTTTATTTATTTTATTTTAATTTTTTATTTATTTAAATTTAGCGGATTGTGTTGCTAGTGTCAGTACACTGCTGCAGCAATCCACAGCCATCTTCTTTTAGCTTTCCAAAGACCTTCCCTGTGTTACATTAGCTCTTGCTCACGAATAGCTACACATGAGATTGAAGTTTGTGACAGACATTCAGGTAACGTTTCCCTGAGTAAACATTTCAGTTTAAAGTAGGGCTAGGCAATATGGTAAAAATATTATATCACGATATTAAAAAACATTTTTATCACAGTGTCTTTGACACACCGACAAACTGCTCTCTTATTTACTACGGTGATTTTTATTCACCATTTTAGTCTGCTGAACTCCATCCAATTAAACAGGACTAATTACAGTCTTTGTAATGAAATGTGCAGCTGGACACTGTAGACACCGCTGAGGCAAGCTGAAGCTGAGAAGCTGGGGCGGAGGGGTGGTAGGTTAGGCTAGCAATAGCGATACTCCAGAAAAGGTCTAAAGCACTGAGACATTTTTGAAGGAGAATCCTAACAAAATGCGAGCTCTATCTGCAAGAATTCCTTCGTCATTCAACAACATCCAACACGCCAAACCACTTGAAATTGGTAATCTCCTGTAGGCGGCCATTCTCCAATTATGGGCAAGGTATGACCATGTGCCAGGCCAGTCGTTCGGTCTTTTAGACCTTTTAGCTGTTTGTTGTTCAAGAAAAAGAGACTAAAGACAAACGTTTACTTTTTAATCTGAAATGTTTCAGAATTTACATTTATTTTGATTATTTATTCATTTACATTTAAGATTTATTTATCTTTAATAAACTATTTATTTATATGTATTCATATTTAATCTAAATTACAGTCGCTCAATAAGCATGTATAAGACGAAACACACAATCAGAGTTAGAACTTGTTCTTTTCTGCTTTCTTTTCTGCTTTGACGTTGATTTAAAATATGAATAACTGAACTGCATACAATATTAGGCAGGAGCTCATTGAACGCACTCTCTATTGGACATCCCTGGCTTGTAGAAGCGTACAATAGCTGGGCCCCAAATGTCTATATTTGTTTGGGAGAGCAAGCATGTAGATTGGCCGCAGGATGAGGAACCAGGCGCTGCCTGTGTTTAATTGCATTGTTTTACATTTACATTCCTGTCAGAGATCTCCCTCGGTGATGTGTTGTTAAAAAGCAGTGGGCTGGATTTTTCCCCTCTTGTTAACAATAATTGCACTTGTTGGTGTTCTGACAAAGAAAGAAAAGCAAGAAAAGAAAGAGAGGGAAAAAAAGGAGCGAACCGGCTGTTCCTGTCCGCTATGAAAAGTTCAGGTGTTTTGCAAATTAACGCATCTTTGCAAGCTGTGACAAAAGTTGTCCTGTGATTACTCTCGCATGGGTAGCTGCCTCACACAAGCGAGCACACAAGGCAAAATGCGAGGAGTTCGAGGAAAAAACAACAGTGAAACCCAGAAAAAAAGATGAATAATTCAAAAGATCTCAATAAGTGAGTGTGGAGCGGCTCCTTCTCTGATGCAGATGGGGAGGGAGGCAGCACTCCCAGTAGAGCTGAATGCGCAGGAGCTCTCACTGCTGAAAATGCCACCGCTCCCGTTTCATCAGATAGGGCGGCCTGTTCCAGCACCTCCTCACACCTGTCACACGTGTGAAGACTGTACGAGCCAGAGCATGGAAGGCAGCATGGGCTTTATGATGAGGAGGGGAGACAGCAAGGAACACAAGAAGGAAGACTAGAGTCACACCTGCAACTACAGTCCAAGATGGACTGACCTCCCTGATAATGGATCACAGTGAACATGTCCTCTCTTTCAGCTCTTGGATTCTCAGCTCCTCTCCTGGGGACTGTAGCTGCCTGATACGGATGAAATGCCGTATTGCTCTATGTTGCGTTTACAGTACAACCTGCAACATAGTAAAAATACTCTTGTGAATTCTTGATGTGAAACGGTTATTTTAGGCCAAAATGATTTGCATTTGTTGGATTGTACATGCCTTGATTCGTCCAAACACCCACAGAAACCTGAAACGTCAGGACATCCGGATGCTTACAGCAAAAAATCTTATATTGATTTAACCATGGGCAGCGTAACGTCCAAAATCAAAAGTGAGGCCACCACAGGGCCTTGCTCAAGGGCCCAGCAGTGGTAGCTTGGCAAACGAATCGCGTATCGAACCTACAACACTGTCAGTAACCCAGTGCTGTAACCACTGAAACATCACTATCATCACCTTTTTATTAGAATCTGTAGATCTGATTCTGAATTTGCATTTTCTTTGACGTAGCATGCCCAGTTTGACTCCACCGTAGGTGCTGGGCTCTGCTAATTAATACTCATGAGCTCCTTAACATGGCCATTTGATTGGCTTTTCTGGGGTCATTTAAAAAACACCACACCGACAAAGAGAGAATGAATATGAATAGGACTTCATTACCATGCCACGCATTTCACGTATCAAAGCACTGTTACTGCTAAGTGTGATGAACATGGCTTCAAGTCTTTAGTTGATAGTTGTAGATGCTTGCTTGTGTACTGCAGCCCTCTGTGATATTGGGATGACAAAGGCTAATATCAAGGTAACGCTTAACAAACGATGGATTATGCAAATGCTGCACAGTTTAAAACTCTGTAGGATTGTGGGTCCCCAAGACTGGACCACAGAACCCCTGTTTAATGCATTTCTACATTGCTTCTCTTAGAGATAGATATTTACTCTGTATCGCTTTACAAAATGAGCAGTCCAGAGGCTTCATGCTTCAAGTAAATTGAGTTTTGGCAGTGGTGTCTCAGCGGTTAGAGCGCCGGGCTATCGATAACAGGGTTGTGGGTTCGATACCCGGGCTTGGCAAGCTGCCACTGTTGGGCCCTTGAGCAAGGCCCTTTACCCTCTCTGCTCCCCGGGCGCTGGAGTTGGCTGCCTACCGCTCTGGGTGTGTGTGTACTCACTGCCTCTAGTTCACTAGTGTGTGTGTGTGTGTGTGTGTTCACTACCACAGATAGGTTAAATGCACCTTTACAAACAAGATTCTTTAAGCAACAAATAGTGTTTGTTTTATGGCATCGCTCCAAACAAGAATTTAAGCATTTTTGTTTTCAGAGAGAAAAAATGTATCCGTTTTTTAACGTACTGGAACCTTCACACCAAGTCGGACACATTTTCTCTGTAAATGTTCTGAAAAAGACCCCAGAAGAGGAAGAAGACATGGTGTCCTTGAGTCCCAGCATCAGAGATAATGAAAATTTCTCAATTTACTTTTTTGGGTGAATTTTCCCAATTCAGTGCTTCCAATTTTTCATAGCTCCCCCTAGCACTAGCAGTGCTCCCAGCACTAGGAAGGTAAGGACTCAACACACGTCTCCTCTGATACGTGCAAATCCATCCACTGCCCCTTTTTGAGCAGCCAACACCGCTCAAATGGAAAATGGTTGGATCCCTAGCTCCACCACCACAGATAACAGACGCTTTTGCAGCCAACATCATTTAAGAGTGATGAAGAAAGAGAACAACGTCTACCCACCCATAGAGAGCGAGGCCAATAGTGCTTTCTCTGACTCGGGCTGCCGATGCTAAAGCGGCATGCTCAGGATTTGAACTGGTGGCCCCCAGGCCATAGTGGTAGCACATTAGACCGCTGAGCCACTCGGAGCCCGTCACTTTACTTTAAAGCACTGCAACTAAATGACACACACACATACACTGGGTTCACCCCATTGTAGAGAAAAGACAATAACACGGAGAGTTACATCACCTTGTTCAAGAGCTGAAGCTGTATAATGAGCTCTTCCGATTATTCCGTATTTCCGTATGTCAGCGGGGGAGTTTCAGCTCTGCTCCACCGTATATTTTGTAGTCAGCGTGTTGCTGCTCGTCATATAAGCTTTACTGTTTTGCTACGAACAAGATGAGCTGCTCTGCCGCCGTCTTGATGCTTATTTATTTGGTCTGCAACAGAGCTTTGATTGGACGGGCTGATTTTAACACATCTGTAGAAGGCAGAAAATGTATGCAGAGCCACAGTCCATCAGTTTCAGACTTTCGGACATTTTTAAAGCTTGACCGAGGTTTCTTCATCTGTAAAAATAGGCCTTTAATTGTGTGCTACTCCGATACTTGTCTCGTCCTCAGTCGTCCTCAGATACGTTTGCATCTCTTAAATTGATGGAATCAATAGTTTGTGACTTAGCTCTGTTATCAGTGCCATCATGTCAACACCATTTTTAAAGGTTGAAGTTTAGAGCTGTTACGTCACGCTCCCAATCAGAAGAACAGTTCTTTGATTCTGAAGAGATTCTGACGTCACAACAATCTTTCTCTCTTTCTCTCTCCAGCCCAACCTCAGCCGCTGCCTCACCCAGCAGCATGTCTACAGCAGCCCAGTGAGGGAGAGGGTGCCAGGCTGCACAATGGCCTTCATGCAGGGCTGAGTAATGGACACAGAATGCCCCGCGGGGGCACACCGCCTGCAGCTGCTGCCGCCGCCGCTGCTGCTGCTTCTACGTCTGAGAGCAGAAAGCACCCATCTCCTGTCTCTCAGCGCATGCAGAAGAAGCTCCGCTCCAGCCTGTCCGTCAACAGCGACAGCAGCAGGAGGAGCAAAGGCAGTTCCACGGGTTCGCACAAACCTGGCTCCTCTCCAGAGGGTAAATAATATTGCACACACACACACACAAACACTCGCACACACATGCACAAATGTCTGCTCATATTTTTGCCGCAATTCTTTGGGCATTTGTTCCCTCCCTGGCGACCGAATTCCACATTTTAAAGCATTTACTGCTTTTTTTTACAATTAATTTTACAATTACAAACATCATCATATACAGATGTTCATTTCTCAGGTCTCAGAGAGTTACCCACAGGCATACGGTAAAACCACATAAGGTCTTTGATAATCTAAAAAGCAGCTAGCACGTTGTCAGGTATGATGATAAGGTGAATGCAGTGTAATGAAGGAGCTCACCAGTGCATTAGTAATGGCCACCAAGGTGTGACCTTTTAACAAGGCTGTGGAGAGTGGGGGGTCTGCCATGTGTCAACTCCACCTCTGCATGGGCCCTCGCTCTCCTATCTCAAAGTGTCCCCTCATTAAGAACTGCTCTCAGGCTGTGCAGCCCACACCTCTGCCTATTCTAGCCCAGCCTCCTCAGTTGACACACGGACACTGCACTGTCCATCTACCGTCCCTTTCTGCTCAGCTTTCTTATATATATATATATATATAAATATATTTATATTTATATATATATATATAATATATTTTATATAAATATATATATATTTAAATATATATAGTGTTAGTATAAAGGCTGGACTAGAAGCAGTATATATATATATATATATATATATATATATATATATATATATATATATGAACACTTCTTTCGTTGTAATTCTGTATTCCAGCCTTTATTTTAACACTCCGCAGCCAAACTGAGCATGTGTCCAGTTTGTAATTCTCTAGTCCAGCCTTTATACTAACACTTCTCATAGTAATAGAGCATGTATCCAATTTGCAGGGCAGTATTGTGAGCTTGATCCTGTGCATCACTAGTTTAATTTGAACATTGAGAAAACAGTATTCATACCTTTTAAGTAAGTGTGTTCTATTAAATAGGTGTGAAACAGTGGCATGTTGCCTCCGGCTTCTCACCATAACAGTTAGATCATGCTAGAAAAAGAGTGTGGTATGCGTAACAAATCCCCATTGATTTGACAGAAGTGTGCCACTTTCAGTAGTGTCATACTTTTAACTTCCTAATTGGTGCGGAAGGTTGAAAAAAACAACAACACACAGTTCAATAACTCTGCCTCATTACGCCTTTTGTTTCTGTTATTTGTAGAATAGTGTTCAAAATCAATATGTTCATTCTCAAGTGTTTATTTCCCCCTGGAAAACAGCACGCTGTTGTGTTTTAATGTTTACATGGATTACCATAATCTGTTTGCCTGTGAAATTAGCTTCTAAACAGCCTGGAAAGCAGAAGAATAAAGCTTTACAAGAACTCCGCTTGGGGTATTCTGCTTCTTGAAATCTTGGCTCGCGTCTCTGGCACTAATACTCGACTGCGATAACAGCATCGCTGCTGGAAAGTCGTCTAATTGAGAGATCTTTTGTTCGGTGGGTGGGTTAGGACCTTGGGTGAGTGTGTTTGTGTTGTAAACATGCACTTATTTCTGATCCTCCGACAAATTTAATTAGGTCCACTAAAAAGCCGCTGCGGTTTTGAGTCAGCATTTGTATTGATTTGGTTTATTTCCATTTTTCTACTAGTGCTTTACAAATCAGTATTACAATTAATTTTTACATTTTACCTCGATTAAATGAACAATTCTATAAGCTGCTTGAGTCTGCTTGAGTTTCCTTCATATTGCCACATAGCAGACTGGATGGGGCTGAGTCATGTGACTGCACTAACGGCACTGTGTTTTCAGGGGGACAGTACATGAACACACACTTTGGGAAAAATACTAAGTGTAGTTATGTAATAACTACATTTTGGGATGAGAAACATGCCTGAAGCCCCTCCTCCCTAGTCTAACATCCTATAAATTCCATCTCTACATCTGTGCAACCCTCCACCACCCCGTCACCTCACTTTTAACTCTATCATCTATCATTGCTGGCTCCACATATCAGATGGGGGACTGACCTCCTAACACAAAGCAGAAGCCACCTGAACTCCAGCCCTTACAGTCTTCTCCATAATCATGGTTCAAGGCATGGTCTGAACCAGCAAACAGATAAAAAAAACATGATTTAAAAAATAAATAAATAACTAGACACTAGATAGTTTATACTGTATACCGTTTCGTAATTGTTATCACTGTTGGATTTTGATTTACAATATTTGATATTGTCACAAAGGCTAAATATGCAAATGAATACTAACAGATTATAGAAACAATCCATTTAGAGACAAACCAGTATACTGTAGGAATGCTAATTGTCCACAAAACTTTTCTGTATATCTGCCAATTCTGTAAAATGTAGACCTGTATTAGATGTATTATCAATACATGTAACATTTCATTACAAAACCTTGTATCTTCGTTTTGACTTTTTGACGTAATTAGAATCTTAATGCTCTGTACATTGTATTCAAATTTTGTGATTAGTGGACCAATAGATATGCTCTGAAATTACCTGGATTAAAAAAGATTCACCTTGACTTCCATTGAAAGCTTTTAACCTGTAAAGCTTTCCTTTTTGGAGATACAAGGTTTTTGTGTATAATTTATTCATAAATATTGGTGTAGTTGGTGTATTGGTGTATGTTTTACTCCTCTGGAGTAGGGCTACCACTAATGACTATTTTTCTGCCGATTAACCAATTGATTGATCCAAACAATTAGTTTACCTGCAAAAAGTCAAAGTGAGCATTTCCTTGAAGTTCCTTTTAATATGTTCGTCATCAAAAATCAGTTCTAATGATCAATTGAGGTGATCAACGGTGTGCTGATTGTTCTGTACTTGCATCGTATGGCCTGATCTGTGTTTTTACTACATGTAATTATTGAGTGTTTGCCAGTGTTTCATCCTAGTGCAGCATTAAACCTGGAACACATGACACAGCTCCTGGATTTACCTGCTTATTGACTCCACGTTAAGCATCCATCCCTAATGCATCTCTCCCTCTTACTCTCTATAGCTCTCTCTCTCCACCCTTCCTTCCTGCCTCCCTCCCTCCCTCCCTCTCTCTATCCGTCTCATTTGGTCTCTGAGGCAGCAGTCAGTCTTTCTTCATTTGAATGTTTTTGCACAGCTCACTGGTCTGCGCCTATTCCAGCTTGTTTTATGTCATGCTGCTCCTCTTTTTGATGTTGGCCTTTGGGCTTTTCCAGATGTCTTATACTATTTCCTCTGAGTTTTTTGGCCCTCTCAGATTCTGGGCATCCTCTGCGATGGCTGACATTAAGCATGGACACTCTCCTAGAGGTGATGTCAGTTTTGCGGTGGAGACGAGTCTGCCTGTCTCCTGTGTACATTACCCAGCCGCTCATTCTTTAAGATTCTGAGTAATCGCTGCTGATAAATTATACATCCAAGGGAATGCATAAGGCACTCTATAAATCTGTAATTTAGAAATTATAGATAGTAAAAAAAATCTTCTGGACAAAATGGGACTTCATGTAAGACTTTGGAGAGAGGAAATTATTTAGCAGTCAGTAAACAGTGAATACATATGATACACGTGCATTGCTTTAATAGGTAAAGGAAATCTGATCTCTGTCATATCATCAAAATGTGATTTTAGCTATTAAATTTCAAGCCATGTTTGAATCTTCAAAACCGATGTTGCATTTTGGCCTACAGTAGATCTGCATGCCAACACGTTTTTAAAGTTCAAACAGTGTCCAAGCTGGATTGCTGCACTGTTGGTCAGCTCGACCGCCTACAAAAACCCTCTTTGATTAAACAAACATGAGCATCCAGCAGTCTTAAGGCTGAGCTTTCCTCTCTTAGCAGCTCCAATCAGACTGAGGAGTCTCCCTGGCAGCTCACCGTGAACTGATGAAAGCCATGCAAATTTACTGTTTGGAATGATACTAATACATATCAAGCCCATTCCCTCAAAATATGCATCAAGTATATTCATTTGGCTCCCAGTTAATTGCAGTTGTAAAGAGTAGGCTGTGTCCAGGCTGGCTGGGTGATCTGCTAGTC
Source organism: Salminus brasiliensis (assembly GCF_030463535.1). Taxonomy (NCBI): domain Eukaryota; kingdom Metazoa; phylum Chordata; class Actinopteri; order Characiformes; family Bryconidae; genus Salminus; species Salminus brasiliensis. Next base: position 53,402,923 of record NC_132879.1, on the reverse strand, counting down.
TCTTAGATACTAGTTTAAGCACCCGGTGCACTTTGCCTTTGATGAAATGGTTTACCATCTTTATTTCTCTTTAAACCTTATTTTCTGAACTTGTTCTGCAGTTTGTTTCCCTATGCAATTTGCTCTGGCAAACTTGTGGCATGCTTTACTTTCTGTACGCCTCTGCTGTGGTATCATTAAGTACTAATATTCTATGTAGTCATGAGTTAGCTGATTTGCCAGAGCTGTAGTCCTCTGCTGTTCCTCATTGCCTGCAGACAATAAGATTTACAGTCTAGTCTAGTTTGCCACACGATTTTATACATATTGTACATACAATACTGACCAACCATAATATAAAAAACACTGACAGGTGAAGTGAACAGCACTGATCATCTCTATATAATGGCACAGTTTAAGGTGTGGGATATACATAAGCAGCAAGTTAACAGTCTTGAAGTACATAGATGGGATAGAAAAAATTTTAGCTATGACCAAATTGTGATGGCTAGACAACTGGGTCAGAGCATCTCCAAAACATCAGGCATGTCCTGTGGGATGATCACGGTATGCAGTGGTATATAAGGACGGAAAACCGATGAGCCAGCATCAGGCTAACTGAGGCTAATGCCTTGGTGCCAGATACTACTGGACACCTTCAAAGGTCTTGTGGAGTCCATGCCTTGACGGGTCAGAGCTATATTAGTGGCACAAGGGCACCTGTACAAAATGATATAGGTGGTTTTAATGTTGTGGCTGATTGGTGTATTGTAATATAAGAACAACCGGATGTGTCGTGATTAAATATGCGTATTTGATTTGATTTAAGTGGGTATTGAATGCAGCTTTCTAATTAGAAACAGAACAGGAGCCAGTGGAAAGCAAATATGACAGAAAAGCAGAGTATCTGTCATCTTAAACAACAGTCATTTGTAGTCATGTGCAACAGCCCTATTCGAGGTTGGGAAAAAGGTTAAATGTTAATCAGGATTGAGAGAAATGGCAGCATTAGTGCAGCAATTTGCCAGTGGAAATCTTGGACACTGCTAATCAGCTTTGCGTGATCAAGCCTGTGCTTTTGCATGATGATGACCCCATTATTCACAAAGCTGCTAATCAACCCAAAAGTGGAATTCATTCTTTTGAATTTCTCTGATTCCTCCCATCTATTCTCCCTGCTTAGCTGGTCCACTCCCTGCTCTCATGGGCGCGCACCCGCCCCTACTGTTATGTTGTGATTGTTAAATTATCTAATATGGGTAATAATGAAAAGGGAAAATATGGTCATGTTCTTCTTTTTTATAATTGGATGTATTTGAGAATGTTCTGTTTAGTTCTTACTGGTTGGATATACTGGATTGATGTCTTGCTTAGACCTTTTGACAGATTGGGCAGATCGGGTGAGATGGGCTTTAATCTTTGCAGGCTTTAAACGTTGCAAGGATTGCTAGCGAAAACAAATCACTTGGTTTAATAATATGAATTATTTCTTCCTCATTAAAAAAACAAAGACATTCTTAAAAAAATAGATTTTTTATTCTTTTAATCAACAAGACTGTATTTATGTTTTTAGTATAACATGATTGAAATAATGTTCATTTATTAGGATTTTAGTTTGATATGTATTAGATTGGATTTATCCATTTTCATAGTTTTTTGCATTAAAACAAACAGTAAAATGTTGGAAGTCTCTTTGGTCTGTCATTAGGAAATGTAAATAATTGTGTATATAACATTTGTTAAATATGTAATATTCAGTATATTGCCACTGTCATTCAAAAACCTTGTACATCCATTTTTTTTTTTTTTTTTTTTTTTTTTTTACATTTTTCACTTCTTACATTGACTTTACAAGGATTTTGGAAGGATCTCCTGTAAAGTTGACATTTTGTAGACACAAGGTTTTTGCGTGCCAGCAACAATATGCATTTAATTCATTACGTAAATAAGTATGTCATTAATGTGGCGATTAATGTAATTAAGTCTATTTCAGTAATTGAAGTGGTTCTGTTGGTTTTGATCTTGTGCGTTTTGTTTGTATTTCCTGTATCCGGTGCCGTGGAAGCAGACTGCTGTGTTCACTGCATCCTGGCCTGCCTCTTCTGCGAGTTTCTCACCCTGTGCAACATGGTGGTGGCTCAGGCGTCCTGCGGCACCTGCACCTCGGAGGCCTGCTGCTGCTGCTGCTGCGCAGACGACCTGGGAGACGACTGCAACTGCCCCTGCGACATGGACTGTGGCATCATGGATGCCTGCTGTGAGTCGTCCGACTGCCTGGAGATCTGCATGGAGTGCTGCGGTATCTGCTTCCCCACATAAGTCCCTGATCACCCATTGCCAGAGCAGACAACAAGACAGAAAAGAGAGAGAGAGGGGGAGAGAAAGACTGTACTTATATACCTGTATGTATTTGTGTGTGTATATGTGTGTGTTTGTGTGTGTTTGTATGTTAATACACACACAGACACATTTTTCTCCAGTGGAAAACTGTGTCTCTGGCCTACATCAAGTTGCAGATGCTTTCCAGACTGAAAAGGACAATTACATATTCATGTAGAGGAAAATGTAAAAGACACTTATTGTTCTGTGTTGTCGAGACTTGTCAAATATGCTATTAACTCTTTTACTTTGAAAAGTATTATAGGAGACTCTGTCCTTTAACTATCATTTTTTATAGATATTGTTTCCATAATTTCAGCCTTTTTTGCAGAGGTCTTTATGTCTTATTCAATCTAGTTTATAATACAGTCAGATTTGCGGAATGCAGATGTTTTAAGTCTACAAGGGCAGGCTTCAAATGAGCTTGGTCTGCCCTGAACAACACTGTAATTTCCACAGAGACATGGCTCTTTCACACTGTCAGAGGTCAGGGCTTTGTGGGTGTTATATGGGAGTCTTATTTTGGACCTGCTGAAAAATACATTTTTAACTGATGGCCTATTTTGGACAGGCCTCCTTTTAGCACTCTACTGTAGCTTGCTTTATTAAAGGACCACAAAGTTTTCAAATGGGTTTTCCATTACATTAAAAATTAAATGAAGGAAAGCCGTTTCATTTACACCATTTGTGAACAAAAAGTTTTTATGTAATGTGAAAACATCTTAGATCTTATCAATCTATGTAATGTGGTGGTGTAACATCACAAAACTCTCAGTTTGGATTGGATCACGGTTTTTGAGTCACAGGACGGATCATTTTTCACACTTAATTCATTTTATTTTATTTTGCCCCACATTCAAAGTTAATAGGACACTCTGTTGTTCTGAATGCCAGCAAAAGCGTATTCCACAGTGTTATGGTTAAACTTTGGCGAATAATCCTCTGCCCAGTTGCGGCCTGACCCATGGTAGGTGATCGGGATTATCCGTGATCCGTTACACCACTAATAATGCTTCTCATGAAGAAATGTAGTAAGATTATCATTAGCGCTGTTTTGGAGGTATCGTTACAGTGAAGATAGTAGAACGGATCTTACTTTGTAATCTTTGGTCCAATTTAAGAAGACCTACTCCCATTAACATTCCATTCATCTCTTTAAGTCATTTTACTGTAATTTCTCCTGGTTGGTTAGAAATGCCCTAGATTTAGTCTTCTCACACACTGTCTTCATTTTTTGGTTCTGTTTTTTAGTTTGTTTCTTTACCTCTGCTGATGTAACACCAAAGCACCTTCTTGTCTTCGCTAAAGTGTTTATACTGGACATATTATCCAAACAAATTCCGCCTTCCTGAACAAGCACTTGAGGTCAGTTTAACACGTTGGCTTCGTCATAGATCAAACAGTGTAAACAGAATTAAAATTTGTGTAATGCTGACAAACGTTTTGCTTTCCTAGTATGATACACAGACTTTTGGTACGGCATTTGTGTTTGTAAAATTGAGAATTGTCTGATTCATCTCTGCTATTATGTTTTTTTTAATACTTGCTAAACTGCACTTCTCGCAGAGGGATAAAATTGGAATTCCAGCATGGCAGTGGCGGCTGCAGTACGCAGCTTTAGTTGACCTCATGCTTCTCAGAGCGCAATTAAAGCTCAACTAAACTGTCCTGTTTCAGCTCTGAGCCAATGCAGGGTAATACTCCATGGCTGTGACTGAAATGGCTCCCTATTAATGTTTTAGGGCAGTATTGAGTATGTTGGCTGTTTTTTTTTGTGAGTGCGTTTTATTTTTTTTTTCAATTCTCTCATTCTATTATAAAAGGTATATATATATATAATTTAAACATTAAAGCAGGCAGGTACATAGATGACATGGAGGACTAAACATCTGTATGTCTCTTTATTTTAGGGATTAATTATAACATAGAATAGAATAGTATAGAATAGTTTAGAATTCAAAACTCATTAATCTTAAAGGTTTGTGCCCAAGTTTTTCTAGTGATATGAAGTCTTTCATGAATGATTCCCAGAAAACAGATAAAGGGGGCTTGTCACCAACACAGCTAGCCATGATGGTCTTCCTCGCCACCATCAGAATAAACTGAATTAGTTCCATATGCTTGTGTATTGACATTGGAATAACTCCTAGGATACACATAAGGGTATTGCTCATTTAGCTATGCAAGTGATAGTTACAAGCCACTGGACATTGTGAATTTTACACATTTTCGCATGTAGTTCATTAACAGTAGGTTTAGGTTCAGCAACACAACAGTAAAACATATTAATCCTTTATTTCAGAATGCAGTTCAGTGTGTACAGAGCTTTAAACACGGCTCAGACACTCTTGTGTTTGTTGATTTGACCGGTGCTGACACATAATGAGGAAGTGTCCCTAGTTAACTAACAGTCCATCCCTATATAGTGCAATACTAATGAGGGAGTAGGGATCCATTTCAGTCACAGTCCATGTTTGTTTGGTCTTCTGGACACTCATTGTAATGTGGTGCTGGTTGGATAGTCCGTCCAGTTTACTGTATGATTAGTAACCCTAAGTAGTTAGCAGTTTATTGCAGACTTGAAAAGATACAGCCCCTCCACAGGGGGCCTGCTAGCATGCTAGCATGTTCAAAAAGTATAGGAGCAATTCTGATGAACAAAAGAAGAGATAATAATTTACTCAAACTGGATGCAAGTGCCATAAAATGATTATTACAAGAAATGTGAACAATAGTCTCTTTCCTAGCTTTTGCATATTTATACTTTTGCAATTTGTACTCTACGCACAACCCGGGCTCAGTTTTCTAATAGCGCTGGAATTTTACAGCATTGACTCTATTGGAGAATGTTGAGGGTTATATTTGATATAATCTTTGTGCTACAACGCTTTTTTTGGAAACACTGTTCTTGTCCTTTTCTTCTACCCTGACTTTTTAACTTGTTGGAATATATCAAGCTTTGCTGGACCGGCAACACTACAGTGTTTTTTTTTTTTTTTTCAGAATAAAACAGCATATGTGAAACTGAACCCTCTGTACTTGCTAGTCTTGGAAAAGAATGCAAATAATTATTCACTGAAATCTTTCATTTCAAGAGGCCGCCTGTGATTGGAATGCATGAGGAGCTGCCTTCAGCTCTTTGAGGGATTGCGTGGGCTTACCTGTGCAAACGTAAGACGTGGACATAGGGAATCATGGTAAGAATGGTGCTCTCTGGAAAGGTGTATTGAGGGAGATGCCAAGATTCAGGCATTATGTACATGTAACAATGCAACGTGTGGTGTCACAAAAAAAGATCAAATATCCCTATGCCTATTTTCTGCTGTATCTTGTGAAATGACAGGGATTTGAGCTGAGCTGCAGAACAGTGTAGATACTCTTCTTTGTCTTTACTCCTCCTCAGATTAAGTATTTTCTAGCTACGTTCTCTTGTAGGGGTGGGCGACGTTCAGCATGACGTCAGGTACACTGGACTATTTTTGTGTATGAAGCAATTATTAGTCGGCTGACTTCATACTGCAGTCTAAATTCATCAACAAACAGGTCTTTGTGCAATTTATGGTTAAATAACTATTTAAAATAAGACATTTCAGTGGTCTGTAGTCCAATAGTCTGAATTTGGAAAGACAGCATTAAATTACAGTACAGGATTAAACTCCTTGCAATTTGTTGTTAGTTAGGGGTAAGTTTATGTGCTGCTGTCTTGGCCAGACCTATATATATATATATATATATATAAATTCCCTTTATTTAATACACTTTTCCTGTTTAATTAAATTATCCCCTCTAAACTAAAGGAACTATTTACTACATTGCGAGAACCAATTGTTAAATTAAGGAAATTATTTATTAATTTGAAGGAACATCAATTTGATAAGTCTCTAAATATTATTTTATACCTTTCGACTTTAGGAGCTCCATATAATTATAAAGTAAACTTGGTCCTGTTTAATTGGATGCAGTTATTTTCTGAAATACATGAAAAAAAAAATCTTATAATTTATGTTAAGTGGTGGAAATTTACTCTCATATCTTTTATGACGTAACAGTTAGCTAGCACTAAGTTTACATTTCTAAGGGGCCGTGGACGAAGTGGAGAGGTAGAAGTGTCACAGATTTAAAGTAAGCGCTTCTTGCTTATTTTGGTAAATTAGTGATAATGAAGATACATTTAAAATAACAAACTGAGTTTTGTTTAATTACATTCGTTTCGTTTAGCAACATTAGCTAGAGGTGGGCTTGTAGCGTTATTAGTTTAGTAGTTTACCTTTCCACCTTAAAGGGTGCAGCGTTTATGCGTACTTAAGGTGGAACGAGACATGCTCATACCAACTTGAGCCTCGTCTATATAGTCTAATATTTAGGCCTATCCTCCACCACAGCTCTACATACAGGCTGTATCACAATGTGGCTGCCAGGGCTGCACTGCTATGGGGTGACCACAGCCACAGCCTCTGCCGGATGTTGGCTGTTTCTGACCTTTGGCCAACATCTCCCCCTGTTAACCTCTCAGTTAGCCCCAACACCGTCCCACCTGCTCTTCCTTCTGCCAACAGCTGGCACTCATCCCCCTTTTCTGTCATCAGTATCTGCCCTGACACATCCTGCCAGGATATTACCATCTCATTTCACTACCGGCATCACTGAAACAATATTGACAGTCTCTCCAATCAGAGTCCTTTTCTTCTTCTATTACTTATTTATTTTTTTATTCTATTCTTGCTTTTGGTCCAGAAAGGGAGCGAGGTGGAGCGAATAGTCCAGGTAAGTGTGCAGTGACCTTTTCACAAAGTCACCCACCTCTCTTCCTTTTAATCAGTCCCCCTCTGTTCCTCTCTGTGCCGCCGCTTGTAATGCCACAATTAAGGTGCTCCTATTGTTTCTGCTTTTCTATTTTTTTCCCAGGTTGGGGAGAGGCGGCTCTCGTCGGACCTCGGGTCATTTCCTTTACAGTATTAAATAGGTCGTTAGAGGGCTCTGGCCACCCCCACCTTGCATCGCACTTCACTGCTCTGCTCTGCTCTGCTCTGCTCTCTCTCCTCACTAGGAAATGAATGTCACTCAGTGCCCTCAGCCACCAGACACAAATTACGGCTTTTTTATTTTTTTGGCAGGTTCATCTCCGTGGCATATTCAAGCGGCGTGGTTTCACCATGCTTGCATCACAGACAGACATTTGCATGAGTGTGTTGTAGATAACACTTAACATTTTGTCCCTGTTGTATAATGTGGCAATTAAGCCACTAATACGGTGATGTTCTGTGCACAAGAGCTGGGGAATAATGACCTTACTGTACCCTTACTGTTTGCTCCTAATCAAGGTCGAGATGCTGCGTGAATGGTATATGTGTGAAATATATAGTCCACTAGGATGCTTTCTTTTTCACATGCTCTTTTCAAGGACCTGGGAGCGCAAACATCAGGGTGTTGCAGCTACTTAGGAGGTACTCGGTACGTTGAATGCGGTGAGGCCGAAGTATCAGTTCCTCATTCGCTCTTTCTAAATCTAGGCTTAACTCCACAAAGGAAGGAAGTCCTCAGCTTGCATCCGATGCATATTGGATCACACTGTCCTCTCCTGCTTGTCAAAGTTTGAAGGACTTCCGACGCACAGGCTTGTAGCCTGGTATTAGAATAATAGTGCTAGTGCTAGATCCATCAGTAGGGTGAGCACAACACAGACAAGAAGGACAAGGAAGGAGGGGGAAAAAATAGAGTTCAAGCAATGTCACTCTCAATTAATCTCCCCGGGTCCTGTCCCCGTTAATGCTTGCACGAGTGGGGACGCTTTACAATGCAAATGGGGTCATTACCTGGGGAGCTTAATTGACTGTGACACAGGCCATGGGTGTTTTTTACTCCATATTTATTTTCTTGTAATTCATCTCCAAAATCCAAATCCGAGTCTTATAAACCATAAACCTCCAATTTGCTCAACAAAATGAGCATTTACTGAAACGTCACCGAAGAGGTGCAGACGACAGCTTCACAAAGCCAGCAGAACACAAGCGAGAGGCCTCTCCTTCTCTTTGACTTTAGAGAACCGTTCCTCTGTTGGGTCCTCGTGAAAACTCCCACCTGATAAATTCTGACAAACAGCTGTAGTATTTGCTCACGCTTGTATTTTTTTTTTTTTTTTTGCTGTAGCAAGAAATTTGAGAGCGTCTTCTTTCCTTTAGAAAGCATGTTCGCCACCAAACAAACAGAGCAAATGAAATGCAAACAGTTTCCGGGTAGCAGGTTTATATTGTGTTCTCTCAGCCATGTGTTGCAGAACTCACTCCTTAAATATTTAAAGACCTATTCCTCCTAAAAAAAGGAAAGAAAAATACCCTTGCTGCTTTACAAGGGCACGGCATACTGTTTAATCTTACTCCAGCGCGGAGGTGTAATGACAGCAAGCGGCAGTGTAATAAGATCAGGAAACAAGCCCCTACCCGAAGACGGGGCACAGGCTGGTGCAGGGTTTGGTGAAGTTGGGTATGTGACAGCACCTGCTCGGTGCATGGTGATGGCTTGTGAGCGCTGGTCTTGCCTGATGGCTTGCTTGATCTTGCTTGACTACTTTGAATTGCATCCATTGCTGACACAGATGTGCAAATGCACACACACACACAGCTTGTGTAGTCCCTGTAGAGAAGTGCTGCCAATAGTATCAGCCTCCCCGGATCACATATACATGAACCTATTGGCACCATGCTGCCTAATGCCAGGTGTGGGCTAGAGGGCTATAATAGAACTGTGTCCTCTGGAATGATGGTTGGTGCTCCATCCAGGACTTTTGGGTGGAGTTGAGGATAAGGTGTGGTGGTGATCATCCAACATCCTGACTTCATTAACCTATTGGCACCATGCTGCCTAATGCCAGCTGTGGGCTAGAAGGCTATAATAGAACTGTGTCTTCTGGAATGATGGTTGGTGCTCCATCCAGGACGTTTGGGATGAGTTGAGGATAAGGTGTGGTGGTGATCATCCAACATCCTGACCTCACTGCAATGCTTTAAAACCTGGACAGTAGAGACAGTTACACCAACAAAAGCAGGATAAACTCTTATAATACTCTTGATTTTTAAGGAATAATGAATGAGCATGTGTCCTAATACTTTTGTCAATATAGAGTGTTTCTCCTACTTTCTGCAATGGGACGAGTGATATTGAGGGAACAGACACATGGTGATATTTGAAGATGGTTGATAACTTATGCAATTTGAAAAACTAAGGGGTCAGAAATGTGTCCAGATAAACTCCAAATGACCGAATGGAGCTAATGATCACTCTAGCAGTGAAAGCATGTGTGGGATGAATTAAAGGAATTAAAGGAAGGTCCGGATCGTGATTAATAAGCGCTGTGTTTTCCAGCCTGAGTTTCTATAGTCTGTGTTGTAACCCTATGTAGAAATGACCTGTTTGTGAGAAAACATGGGTGCTGAAAGAGGACGGGGGGTAGTGTGGAGCGTGGAGTTGTGTGTGTTTGGGGTGAAGGATGCTGTCTGCTCTTAGACATTAGACCCCAGTTGCTACTTTTTATTTTTTATTTTATTTTTTTCTTCTTCTGAAACTCATCAGAGCGCAGAAGAGGCAAATTGAAAAGGACGTGTGGAGCGGAAGTGCCTGTTTATTTGCTTGTACACGGTCCTTGAGCTATAAATTAGATGTCACCTTCACTCCTTGTCATGCTCTGATATGGATGTGTTGCGGATACCGAAGCCGTGGTTTGATTGTTTGCTCTTAACATCACTTAAATGAAGGACTTGGATGGCCTGGAGTCATTCTGAAAGGATTGACAGTTTTGTTTTGTGCTCAGCGTAGGTCTAGGCTGTGTACTGTAATCAAATTACCCCAAAGCTTTACACAGCAGCTATTAAAAATTGATGGACGGTATTTGATGTTGTATAGAAATGAAGTTGTGAACTCTGAACACACTTTTTCTGTGATGGGTTTGTTCCCAGAGGGATGCAGAACCACAGAGTTTAAACCCTTGCTGTGTTTTTGGCCATTACTGCAGTCGAGTAGAAAATCACTTTTGATGAAAGGAGCACATTCTAAACTTTTAAGCGACATTGCGTTTAAATGCTCATATAAAAATATGTGATGTTTTATTATGATTTGAATTGAACTTGTATTGAAAGCCCTAAATAAACTCTTCCAGTTATGTCTGTGCAGTGTAGTTTACAGTAATGATAAAACACACGCAATTAATTTCTTGTTTGTTTGTCTTAGTGACTTTTATTTTTAAATGATCTGTTTGTTTGTTTGTATTAGTGACTTTTATTTTAAAATTGTCTGTTTGTTTGTATTAGTGACTTTTATTTTGGCACGGTCTGTTTGTTTGTTTGTATTAGTGACTTTTATTTTGGCACGGTCTGTTTGTTTGTATTAGTGACTTTTATTTTTAAATGATCTGTTTGTTTGTTTGTATTAGTGACTTTTATTTTTAAATGATCTGTTTGTTTGTTTGTATTAGTGACTTTTATTTTGAAACGTTTGTTCGTTTGCAATTTTGACTTTATTTAATTGAATGTATTTTTATTTTAATGTTATTCTGATTATTGGAAAACTATAGATGGTAAATTATCCTGCTGTTGTTGGAGTAACTTTCTCTGCTGTGCAGAAAAAAAAGCCTTTCTACTAAACTCTGAAGTAGCATTGCTGTGAGGATTTGATTGCATTCTGCGACAGGAGCATTATAGTGAGGTCGGGATGTTGGATGACCCTCACCCCTCCTCATGCCCAGCTCTTCAACTCATCCCAAAAGTACTGAATAGATGAAGCACCATCATTCCAGGGAACACAGGTCCTTTACTCCACAGCTCAGTGCTGGGGGGCTTTATACACAAAGCCTGACGGACAGTTAAAGGGTCAGAAAAGGCAGGAGCGCTACAGAGAGCCATGACAAAACCTCATCCAATGAACCATTTGGATGTTAGAGTCATTCTGATTATGGAAAACTATAGATTATAGATTGTTCTATTTAGCACCAAAATGGGTTCTGCAGTATTTAGTGAACGGACCCCCCACACACACACACACACTGCTGATCAAACACACACATGCATATAGCGGTGAGCAGCCATTACTGTGGCAGCCAGAGAGGGTGAAGGGCCTTGCTCAAGGACCCAACAGTGGCAGCTTACTGAGCCCGGGCATTGAACCCACAACCCTGTTATGAACAGCCTGGTGCTCTAGCCGCTGACGCAGGGTCGGGAACACTCTCTTCATGTTGTCGCTGCCCTCTGAAACAGCTCGTTTTCTGCTTGCTTCTTTACGTAATTTAAAAACTGCTGGTGTCCTTTTGACCTTTCCTGATCGTTTAGTCATGAATGGAGCAACAGAAATTATCCCCAATTACTGATATAATTATAATTAGAATCTCGTTAAATGAATGTCCTAGTGCAGTTAAGAGTACACTGTTATTTCCTTCGTTGTGCAGATATGAGATGATGGTTGGTGCTCCATCCAGGACTTTTGGGATGAGTTAAGGATGAGGTGTGATGGTGATCATCCAACATCCTGACCTCACTGCAATGCTTTAAAACCTGGACAGTAGAGACAGTTACTCCAACAAAAGCAGGACAAACTCTTATAATACTCTTGATTTTTAAGGAATAATGAATGAGCATGTGTCCTAATACTTTTGTCAATGTAGAGTATTTCTCCTACCTTCTGCAATGGGACGAGTGATATTGAGGGAACAGACACATGGGGGTATTTGAAGAACTAAAGGGGTCAGAAATGTGTTTATATAGTTATATTTTGTTGTTTCTTCTTTTTTGTCTGATAATTTTTTTGTTTTTCAAGGATTTTTCACCCCGGAAACCTCTGAAAAGTAAATACCAGACCAACAGCAGTTGCCTGTTGCATTCGCTGTTGTAATTATAATGTAACACGTCCTCTTAATTTGTTTATTACCTTGTCAAGCATTTCTCTACAGACAATAGACCTGTCTGTGTTTGTGTCTCTGTTTGTTTTGTTCTTGTTTACCCACCATTCAAAGGCAGCCTGCTGTAGTGACAGGTACGAAGCATCCTGCATGCAGCGCAGTGTTTACGTTTAGGGCCAGGCAATGCCTCTGTGCGGGCCGCAAGGGGAATGCAGACGAAACTTCACAGGTGTTCAGGAGAGGCACCTGCGCAGCTCTCTCACAGGAATAATAAACGCCTTCGAGTCCTGATACCCCGGCAGTACACCTCACTGGAGCTACTGGATGTGGTGAGCTTTGCTCTGCACCGAAAGCACGAGTATCTAAATGAAGGCTGGAAACAGGAGGTCAGGAATGACCTGTATCTGACCTCACTAATGCTGCGCCGTCTAGTCTACGGCCTTCCCATGCGAGTAGGGGCTGTTACTGAAGCAGCCGGATTCTCCGGATTTCATGACAGATGTTGTACGAAACGCCACAGTTCTGTAAAAGCCTTGTATCTCCCAAATAGATACACGGACAAAAGTATTGGGACACTTGCTTATTTCTTCTTTCTTCTAAAATCCTGTTTATCCTGCTTTAGTTGGAGTAGCTGTCTCTACTGTCCAAGGCTTCCTACAAGATTTTGGAGGAGCATTGCTGTGAGGATTTGATTGCATCCCAAACTCCAACTTCAACTCATCCCAAAGGTATTGGATGGAGCACCAGCCAACCATCATTGCAGAGATCAGAGTTCTTCCACTGCTCCACAGCTCAATACTGGGGGGCTTTATACCCCTCTCCAGCCCACGCCTGGTATTAGGCAGCATGGTGCCAATAGGTTCATGTTTATCTGCTCCAGAGAGTCCTAGTCAATCTGTCTGTCTCTCTGTCTGTCTATCTACCACATACAGTGTAAGTGTAATGGAAATGTTGACCACATCACATTTCCCCTGAACTCCAGTGTAGAAAAGAAGGCTTGTGTAGGGAAGCGTTGTTTGCCCTTACAGAATATGAGCCCTGCAGGAACGTACAGTAGTCATGCCTTTTTTCCGCCCTCTCTTACGAATCAAAAGAGGCTAACAAAGAGGAATACTCCGCTGCCTGAGGAATATTCATGATCTTACTTCCAGGTTAAAAATGTATATGCAAATTTACTACATTAGAGCATGCACAGGTTGTTAATAAATTAACACATGGCAGAAATAATTCAGCTTAGCGGGATGATTCTCTGTGCAAGCTGTCAGCTGTCGCATTGTTCTGGATAGAAAGTGACGCTGAGACGGCAACACAGCCAGTGAACTGTGATGTCTCAGTGTACTGGCTCTCAAATCTCAGGGCACTGGCACAAATCTTCTCTTTTGTGTGTGGGTGTGTGTGTGCATGCAGAATTCATTAAAGGGAAAGTCCACCATGACACTGAAAATTGCTGTGAGTGTTTGTGTGTGAGTGAGTGTGTGTGTGTTTTTTTTTTACATATTTACAACACAGTAGCTCTGGTCAGACAAACTGAGGAGCACAGGGTGTGTGTTGTGTAGTGTTCGGGCTGCTGGGACAACTGCTGGGAACTTTTGGCCGCAGTGGTGGCTGACTGTTGACCATGATGGTCTCAGGGTATAGTCTGACCAAAGTTGAGGTGACGGAACCACTGGATGGAGACTTTGTGAAAGAGACAGAAAGAGTGCAAAAGCCTTGTATCTCCCAAATGGCAATTTGACAGGAGAGGGAAAATGCTTAACACTTTTAGTAGAGGTCAATGTACAAAGATACATAATATTGACAAAAGTATTGGGACGCCTACTCATTCATTGTTTCTTCTGACTTGATTCTGCTTTTGTTGGAGTAACTGTCTCTACTGTCCAGGGAGGGAGGCTTTCTACTAGATTTTGGAGGAGCATTGGTGTGAGGATTTGATTGCATTCAGCTACAGGTGCTGAATTATAGTGAAGTTGGATGATCAGTGACGGAATGCCACTAACTAAGAGGTGACGGATCCACTGGCTGGAGATGTTCTAGTGATCCCAGATACTGTGAAAGAGACAGCATAAGAGATAGCAGAACGTAATGTTAGAGCTGCATCTTCTCTGGAAATCCAGATGTTTAAGGTTGAAGTACTCTTCATCAGTGCTCCTGCAGTTCCTGGGATCACTTACAGCTCAGCTGGTGGAAGGTCACTTGTTGTGGCTTCTAAACTGTGGGACGTTGCTCTGAGGAGTGTTAAGATTTGGTTAAGCTAGCCCAGATATGCCTACTGTATGAGGAATAACATTTTTTCTATTGTTTAGAGTTGTGCTCAGGACAGGATTACAATATTTTATAATTAATTTTGTTTAATTAAAAAATAAACTCACCAATCAGAGAAGAGTTTGTTTTTTTCACAAGCCTTCATTCTGAGGTAAAATAGCATGTAGAGCATGTAAAACCATGTCTGAGCATTTCCCCCAAACAAAGTCACACCGTTACTATTTATACATCAGATAATAACCTGATATACTCAATAGCACCTTCAGAGAACGCTGACCACTGAGTTTTCCACTGCAGAGGTTAGGCCAGAATTAGCCCTGTGGTCTTATAGTTTTTCACAGCAGATCATTAGTTCTACTGGTGTGTTTTCTCTGTGTGTCAAAATATGATGATGTTTATCGCAAAATTTCATTCAATAATTATGATATAACATTTTAGCCATATTGTCATCTCCTACTGTAATTTATTTAGAACATTCTTATAATCTTTATGCTTTTATTATTATTATTATTAGTAGTAGTAGTAGTAGTAGTAGTAGTAGTAGTATTAGTATTAGTATTATGGTTATTTTTGTTATTATTCATATTATCATTATTATTATAGGTACTTTTTATTATTGTTGTTATTAGTATTGTTGTTATTAATATTATGTTTTTGTTATTATTATTATTATTATTGTGATCATTATCATTGTTATTATTGTTATTGTCATTATTACTATTACTATTATTACTATTATTATTATTGGTATTATTATGATTATTGGTATTATTATTATTACTATTATTATTATTGGTATTATTATTATTATTACTTTCTGTAAAACTTAATCAGGTCTCATGATTTAGTTGAACTCTTAAATGAGCAGCCACTGGGAAAAGCCTGACTGCAGCATCATAAACATGCGATGATGTTTACAGCCCAGCTTTAGCCAGATTGCACTAATGTGAATCTGAACGGACACCGGAGTGAAGTAATCATTTTTTTGGCTGTCATACATTCCTGAAATTTGCCACTGAAAATGAATGTGGACGTCAAAATATTAAACGAAGATGCAGCAGTGGGAGTATCCCTTTGAGAAAGATTGACTGACTCTTTTTTCCTCTTTAAGACACGTGGGATAATTTGATCTGCCACATAAGAAAACATAAGGCCTTCTTTATGCTCTTTAATCACAGCTCTCCATGCGTTACTGGTCTGAAGGCAGAGAGAGGTTACGTGCATCATGTCTCGGCAGAGTCTCGAGCGTCTTCCTGATACTATAAAAGTGAAGTATAATCCCTGGATTAAGTGTTTGCATGTTTATTATGAAATCTTTCATGAGATTTGTTATGATAAGCATTTAAGCCAGTGACAGTGAATAATGATGGCAGTGCTTAAATGAATTAGCTGATGCCTCTGTATGTGTGTGTGTGTGTGTGTGTGTGTGTGTTGACTTCAGTTCCTCTGGTAGCTAAGCCTGTGATTTTGCGAGCGTTTACGTCCTGTGGTGGCAGCTGGTGACGTGTGGCACTTCTCCACGCTGTCTCTGTAAGATTAGTGTGAATGGATGGAGGCAGCGCCACAGCCTGACAATCTGTTTGTGTAGCTGTAGGTGCAGCTATGTTAGATGTCAAGTGACTCACAGTAAGTTTTAATAAGCGCCATTTGTTCAATCTCCTGTTTAAACACTCTGCCTTAGCATATCCTTAAAGATTGTGCCCTATCTTTTAATTAACTCCTGGGCTAATTTGGCACTTAATTGACTAATCAGGAGATTTTGTTTTCTCTAATTTAGTGGAAAAACCAGCAGCGCTTAAGCTTTTTAATGTGAGCGTGAGCGGAATAGGACCGCCGCTACAGCTAGTGCATTAAATGTCAGCACCGGGGGAAGAAAAGAGGACACTGTGTCCTTCATGAACATTAACAATATGTTTATTTCAGGTTCAGGTTTTTCTTTTTTTTTTTATCTTCCCTTTTATTTTTGTGGCCAATAACTATCCGTGGTCAGTATTTTCCACAGATTTCCATTGAGGCCATTTCATTAATGATTACTGATGACTGAATAACGAGTACTGGCTCTCCATGGCAGAAGAATGTCTTAAAAACCTTAAAAACACTGTACGTCCAAATATTTGTGGCCACCCCTTGTAACGAATGCATTCAGTAACTTTACGCTGCACCCATTGCAGCTTGGCTCTGGGGCAGGCACCATGCCTCCTAATGCCAGATGTGGACCCCCAGCATTGCTCCAGCTGTGGAATTATGGTTGGTGCTCCATTCAATACGTTTGTGATGAGCTGCAGAGTTTGGGGATGATGAGGATGAGGTGGAGTTGTGATCATCCTGTCAACATCCTGACCTCACTTATGCTCTTGTCGCTGAATGCAGTCAAATCTTCACCCCAATGCTCCTCCAAAATCTAGCAGAAAGCCTTCCACCCTGGACAGTAGAGACAGTTACTCCAACAAAAGCAGGATCAGCTCTTTTTAATACCCTTAAATCTCAGAAGAAGCACTAAACGAGCAGGTGTCCCAATACTTTTGTCAATATAGTTATGCATGGTTTAGTTTACCTGTACATTTTAAAAGGGAGCGCAGAGATGTCTTTACAGCCTGGACTCCTAGCTGAGGAACACTCTGCCATCCTAGCAGAAACAAAAGGCTAATTGAGGAGTAACTTTTTCCAGGGCGGGCGCCAGATTCTGGGAGAACACTGCGCTGAGCTTCTCGGGGAGGTGTGTATGGCATGGGGATTTATTTGATACATGAAGTCATTGATAGGGCTGTAAAATGGCTTGTCCTGAACAGCCTCTGACATTCATGTGGTGTGAAATTTCCTGCCCGCCGATGGATGTTGGAGCCTGCTGTTTGTTTTCCTCCAGCTTTTGATTTCATAAGGAGTGTCCTGAAGGAAGGCAGAGTGGAGGCGCATGGCGAGAGGTGTACATTGAGCTGAGAGCGTGCCGAGCTGCCACATGCTCACATTGTGATTGAATGGAAAAGTGGTGTCAGAGCGGCCTGATCGGACAGCTGAGTGCAAGGCCTGTAAACAATGAGTCATCAGCGTGTGCGCTGGGAGAGAAAGGAAGGAAGGCAGATCTCCTGTCTGAGCCACACAGGAAAACAGCACAAGCCTGGCCTCGGACACACAGAGACCTTGTTTCTGCACGGCTTGCAGCGCACTAAACTTCCCTTTTATTTTTAGTGCTGGGCGGTACTGGTAGAATTCAGCCTCAGTATTTTCCACAGATTTCCATTAACACCATTTCAGTAATGATTACTGATGAATGATTAAGGGGTACTGGCTCTCCACAGCAGAAGAATTTCTTAAAAACCTTAAAACACTGTACGTCCAAATATTTGTGGACACCCCTTTTAACGAAGGCATTGCCATTGCCATTGCAGTTTGGCTCTGAACTCATAAACCTATTGACACCATGCCTCCTACTGCCAGACGTGGGCTAGAGGAGCATTGCTCCATCCAATATATTTACATTTAAGGCATTTAGCAGACGCTCTTCTCCAGAGCGACTTACAAAAGTGCTTCACTATTTACCCAAGAAGAACCTCAGCTAGTTTAAATAGACTAATAATTCAAAGATCCTCTGAGTTTAGACTCTACTAAACACAAGCCAGTAAGGAGACCACTCTACTATTCGCTCAAGTACTCTCAGAAGAGGAGGGTCTTCAGTCTGGGTTTGAAGACAGCGAGTGTTGGACTCTGCTGTTCAGACATCCAGGGGAAGCTCGTTCCACCACTTCGGTGCAGGACAGAAAAAAGTCTGGACGCTCGTCCTCCATGGATTTTGAGGGATGGCGGGCCGAGGGCGGCTTTTGACCACTGCCATCAAGTACGGAGGGGCTGGCTGGTCCTTTCTTGGCTTTGTAGGCCAGCGTCAGGGTTGGGGATGATGAGGATGTGGAGGTGGGGTTGTGATCATCCTGTCAACATCCTGACCTCACTCATACTCTGGTCGCTTTCTTCTCTGGACAGTAGAGACAGCTACTCCCACAAAAGCAGGATCAGCTCTTTTTAATAAACACAGAACGAGCAGGTGTCCCAATACTTTTTTTTTTAACTCCTGGAAATTCCCTTATTAGTTACATTTCCTTTAAGACAAAAAATATTGCTGAGGGTTACCAGCAGCAGCTTTTCTCTATATGTACAACAGCTGCAGGGAGCAGTGAGCAGAATCCCCAAGCATTTCTGAGGAGCATTCAGATGATTGTGAGCTCTCCTCTCTCCTCTCTCTCAGTTTCTTAAGGCAGAGTTGTGCTTCTTCTTAACGTGGATAGGCACTCAATTACGCACACATCCGGTACACCAACTCCAAACACAAACATACAGACTCCAAACAGCCAGATAAATAATTAAACCTCCTGTGGCGGACCGCGGGTTCCTGTGATACATTAATTGGGCAAAATTAGCATGAATTAAAGCAAATAAGTGTAACATGTAATTTATTACTTATCAAGCATAGTTTAGCAGTGGAAGGCTCCGATTTCCCACAAGATTGCTTTAACAGCTATAATGCATTTCTTAATTTACTCTGTGGAAAATCAATTTTTTTCAGAGTTCATTAAGCATCAATATGTTACAATGCAGCTCCCCAGAGCAGCAGCTACAAAAAACATTATGCAAATTGCTGCCAGTGCGTTCTCAGTATGTAAATAGACACTAACACCAGTGTCAGGTCTCGGTGGAAGGCATTGTTAGCGAAACCTTTTGTTTCATGGCTTTCCATGACATTGAAGATGAAAATAGTCTGTGTGTGTTGCTCAATCCAGTATTTACAGTTGCGTGTTGTATGTATTGCTGACGGGTGACGACCAAAGTCAGGAGGTTCCTGGTTATTTTTCCTGCTGTTTGTGGATCGCTTGATTTTCTAGCTGCACTAATGTTGTTTGTTCATCAGGATCACAAGACCACTCTTACCCATATCGGTACCGATGAATGCTGAATGCTTCAATATACAAGTGTTCCCCTCAAACCACCCGCTAATTCACTATTGCTATTGGTAATTTCGAGACAAAAGTATTGGGACACCTGCTCTGCTCTCGTCTGCATTATTTTTGCCCAAATTCAAAAGGTATTCAAAAAGAATTCATCCAGCTTTTGTTGGAGTAACTGTCCCGGGTCTCTGCTGTGCTGTTTCTAACGGCTTTTTTACAAAATTTTGGAAGCGGATTGCTGTGAGGATTTGGTTGCATTCAGCATCAAGAGCATTAGTGAGGTCAGTGAGGTCGGGATATTCTTAACTCTTCAACTCAACACCATCATTCCAGAGAACATGGATCCACTGCTCCACAGCTCAATGCTGGGATGAGGAGCTTTATACCCTTCTAGGCCACGTGTGGTATTAGGCCCAGTGCCAATGGGTTCATGTTTACCTGCGCCAGAGAGTCCTATTTATTGGCAGTGCTTCTCTACAAGACTAGACAAGCTGTGTGTGTGTGTGTGTGTGTGTGTGTGTGTGTGTGTGTGTGTTCGTTTGCAGCAGTGGGTGCAACTTAAAGTAGCTAAATGCATTCATTAGAAGGGGTGTCCACCCCTTTGTCCAATCTACTTTGTTTTTGTCTGTGTTGGACACGCCTACTGAGAGTGCTCTAGGGTTAGATCTGGAAGCTCTTGGTTTTGTTGTTGGAGTGCAGTGCTGAAGCCAAACCCAGTTGTGAAACCCCCGTCTCGAAGTAGGCCATGTTCGTGTAGTAAAGCGGTAATGGAAGCCACAGAGGGAGCCCGCAGAGCTTTGAGCTGATCATCAGTTTACTCTCAAATATGCTCGTTTCCATCCTCCAGCCAGAATGTTTATGCACCCATGTGGGAGTTCCATACTCCAGCCCAATAGTCCCTCTACTTCTCTCTCACACACACTCTCTCCCTCTTTCACACACTCTCTCTCACTCTCTCTCACTCTCTCTCACACTCTCTCCCTCTTTCACACGCTCTCTCACTCTCTCTCTCTCTTTCCTTCTCCTTCTCTCACTCTCTCACTCTCTCTCTCTCCCTCTCTCTCTTTCCTTCTCCTTCTCTCACTCTCTCTCTCTCACTCTTTCTCTCACACACTCTCTCTCACACTTTCTCCCTCTTTCACACACACTCTCTCTCTCCCTCTCTCTCTCTCTCTTTCCTTCTCCTTCTCTCTCTCTCTCTCTCTCTCTCTCTCTCTCACTCACTCTGTCTCTCTCCCCTTACTCTGTTTATTCCTATCTCCCTCCTTCCTTTGTTCCTTTCTCTCCTGTCTCCCTCTCACACTGTCTCTCTTCCTGTCTCCCTGCTCCCTTCCCTTCGCTTCTCTCTCTCTCTCTCTCTCTCTCTCTCTCTCTCTCTCTCTCTCTCTCTCTCTCTCTCTCGCTCTCTCTCTCTCACTCTCTCTTTCTGTTTCTCTCCCTGTCTCCCTGCTTCCTTCCTTTCTCTCCCGTCTCTCTCTCTGTGTCTCTTTGCCTTATTTTTTGATTACCCACTCATCTCACTCACCCCCCCATCTGTCTTCCTATCTCCTTCCTTCTTTTCTTTCCTTCCCTCTGTCTTTCTCTCTCTCTCTCCTTCATTACTCCCCCCACCCCTTCTCTCGCACGCCACAAACACGACGTCCTTTTGTTTGTGTCTCTTTCACTCTCTGCTGCAGAGCGAGCGAGTCCTTACCGCACCGCTGTTTCACAGCAAGTCTGTTATGTGAAGTTCTGGACTGTGGACGGCCTTTTTAGAGGCAGTGGAGTGGAATCTCGAAGAGTTTGACCACAGCCGGCCGCAGAGCCACAATATTTCAGTGCATAAAATGACACACTCAGCAAGAGCCCTCAGTGCTGGATCTCATCTGCTGTGGCCTGTGGGCCTGTGTGGTCCTCAAGAGCAGCCCCCCTTAACTAGGAGTCCACCATTGATGAAATTTGTCCCTCTCATAGGTCTCACAACATGTCAGAGGAACTGGCAGCTCTTGTTGGATGACCCTGCTCTCTAGGATGGCATGCTTTACTCGAGACTGTTGATGCTCTGTTTGGAGCATCAGCTCTGTATTGGTCCTTTTGAAGCTGTTACATGTATTGCTTACTGCTGGGCCACTTTTTTTTTTACACATTTTGCCCTGCATGAGTGTCACAGTTAGCACAATGACTATACACTGCTTGTAGCTGCAGCTGTTGCTGGTAATGACCAGCGGCCATACTGTAGTAGCCATACTACATCTGTAAATAGAAGTAGGGATTGTTTATTATGGTTTGAATTTGGTAAAATGTTAGTGTTGGGCTTAATTTGTACCTTTTTTTATTTACTTTTACTTTTACTTTTATTTATTTATACACCGATCAGCCATAACATTAGTACCATTAGGTAAAGTGAAAAACATTGATTATCTCCATCTACATTGGCTGCATCTGTCAAGGGGTGGGATCTACATGTTAGGCAGCGAGTGAACAGTCAGTCCTTGAAGGTGATAAAGGTGTTAAAAGCAGAAGAAATGGACAAGCATAAGAATCTGAGACACTTTGACAAGAACCAAACTGTCATGTTCTAAACGACTGGGTCAGAACATCTCCACCAAAAGATCAGGCAGATCTTGCGGGGTTTTTCTGGTGTGCAGTGGTCAGTACCTACCAAAACCCATCTCAGCTGCTAGCGTCTTGGTGCCAGATACCACAGGACGCCTTCAGAGGTCTCGTGGAGTCCTTGACTCGAATGGTCAGTTCTGTTGTTGCAGCACAAGGGGGACCTACTCAATATTAAGGAGTGGTACTAATGTTATGGCTGATCGGTGTAATTACACACATAACTATCATCTTTTCAACCCTGTAGGTCTGGTTTAAAATTGATTTACTAAATCAACGTTATGCACTAAAGTAAACCCAGTGTGCGATGCCATAGCTCAATAATGGCCATGTCCAACAGAGGAAAAACCTGAGGGTTGTTCGTTGATATTAAGGAAGCAGGCTTGACGTTAAGGAAGCAAGAACGTCATGTGCTTACTCACATTTGGTGCAGGAAGTGCAAAATCATGTGATCATCCTCCAGGGTGTGACTCGAGTGCCAGACCGTGGCTGCTTCTTTGGCCACTTCCCTTCGATGCTTCACAAGCTTTACTGCCTGTGTTTTTCCTTTTTAACCCCAAGAAATGTGTTCTGATGGCTGATGCTCCATCCAATACGGTGGGGTTAAAAGGTTCCTGACCTCACTAATGCTCTTGTCGCTGAATCCAATCAAATCCTAACATCGATTCTCCTCCAAAATCTAGTAGAAAGCCTTCTTCCCTGGACAGTGGAGACAGTTACTCCAACAACAGCAGGATAATATGTCTTAACACCCTTGATTTCAGAAGAAACAGGGAATGAGCAGGTGTCCCATTACTTTTGTCCATATAGTGCATGCTGAGTGTGCATGAGGAGACATTGTCTTATACTCAAGGTCTAAAACAATGTTAGTTTGCCTATCTATCTATAGGTCTAACGGCTGCTTATTAAGTGTGAGGAGATCATGAGTTCAAGTCCCAGCAAGGGCTCAGCACATGATTGTCAACTACCTCCCAGTCTGGGGACACATGTCATAGTGGGAGGAACACTGGCTCACAATCTTACAAAATGTTCAAGCAATTTCAGCAGCAGCTCATTTACTCATTTTGAGGCCCAACTTATCATGTATTGTTGATTCAACTGAGATGTAGACCTAAAAAATGTTAGAACTTGCCGCTCAAAAGACTAGCCAATGGCGTAGAGACCCTAATGGCATGGTCTTTATTTTATGTCAGTATTGCAAATCTCAGGATAACATAACAGTTACCTGTGCAACACTCGTTTCTACTCCAGCTAAGCCAGTTCTTCCTCCCCTTGCTTGCTGTGCCACAAACCATAGCTCTGACTTGAGCCCTACCGAGTGAGGATCACATCATAATGGATGTCAGATAGACCCACCAGGCTGGGATAAGCAGCAGCAAGGTTAGACGTGTAGGAGAACTCCACTGCCATCGTCACTACACGCCCCATTAAAAGCAGTTCTGGTGTGTGTGTGTGTGTGCGTGTGTGTGTGTGTGTGTATGTGTGCCGGACCCCAGCTGTTAGCTGAGTAGCACAATTGCCTCTCCGCTGACAGGTAGTCACGTGTCCGGAGGTGAAACTATGCTAGTGTGAGATGTGTTTAAGCCCCAAGGCTAAAGCCACTCATCCCAATGGGGGATCACACGAGTCGCCAGCACTACCAGTCAAGCAGTGGCGCATCATCCTGCTACTGTGCTTAGTGGCAGTTGTCCACATCAATAAAACATACAAACGCATTGGAAAACGGTGTCAAGACCAGTGGCATAACTACCGGCAGTGCAGGCGGGGCAATGGCATAGCAGCAGGGAGTCTATGGTGACCGGCAGGGCCTGAATTGAGCAGTAGTTTCTGCCTTGTCATTGTATCCCCTAATATGGTCTGTCTGTGGGTTCAAATTGCTTCAAAATATGAGATTTGTGCTCTGATTTGTTCTTGTCAGATTGCGTAGCTGACCCAGAACGGCTTCTAATGCAATTTCTATTGCTGAGTACAATACAAATATATCTGAAAAGGACATTTTTCTGCACTGAGAAGCAAAACTACATATACTGTGGGTTAAAAAATTTAACCGAATAAAATAACAAGTCTAAAATAAAGTTGGTAAAGAGACGCAATTATCAAGTACGGTCACTAAATCCCTTCTAACCACCAAATTGCAAAGCACATTACAGCTAAAATAGAATGTAAGTCTGTTGTTCTGTTACCTACAATGGTAAGCAAAAGTTTGGACACCCCTAGTCAAGATTTCTGTGACTGTAAATAGTGAAGTGAGTGAAAGATGACATGAATTAAAAGCTGACACATTTGCCATTCTTTTTTACAGTTTCAGAAAATAAAAAAGCAAAAGGGCCCGGCGTCAAAATCCAGCACTTAGTAACACCCCTTTCTGTCAAGTATCACAGCTGTTAAACGCTTTCAGTTCATATGTAGAAGATTTTTGCCTGTATTTCTTGCCATCTTGCTGCACTGCTCTTTTGAGGTCTACAAGAGTTTCTACAGATTTTCGCTCATCATGTTTAACTGAGGGGCTGTGAGAGCCATGGCAAAACCTTCAATATGTGCCTCTGAATGTGGTCCATTGTGAATCTGAAGGTATGTTTAGGATCATTATCCTGCTGTAGAAGCTCATC
The DNA here is from genome assembly GCF_030463535.1 of Salminus brasiliensis. NCBI lineage: Eukaryota > Metazoa > Chordata > Actinopteri > Characiformes > Bryconidae > Salminus > Salminus brasiliensis. The sequence continues at coordinate 53,378,288 of NC_132879.1, read as the reverse complement.
CTCTTCCATCTTTATTTTGATTCCAGAACATGCTGCTATTTAACTGAATCTATTCTTTCCTCTACCAGACAAATGCGTCCCTGTGCCACTGGCTGCAACACAAGCCCTAAGAATGACTGATCCACCCCCATGCTTAACAGTTGGAGAGGTGTTCTTTTCATGAAAGGCTGCACCCTCTTTTCTCTAAACATGTCTTAGCCCAATGGGGCCCAATGCATCAGGCTTGTGGCGTTGCTCCTTGCAATAATCCAGGGTCTCCTAAATCTTCTTGAAGGTCTTTTGCAGTAAAATGGGGTATGATAGGATACCGGTACACTGGTAACCAGTGGATACTACTACAGTTTAATGCTATATTAGATTGTCTTTTCTGCATTTACTGGGGACAGTTTTCATATCTGGCACCCATTATGATTTTTGCATGGGCTTGTAATATCAGACATGGGCCAAACCATTGAGAATATCTGGTCATCACGTGACACAATGGACACATGGGCTTTTAGACTCTCTCTCCAGCTGTAAAAATAACACACATCCCAGCGGGTTCATTTTTAACTCCGTTCTTATGTGTGTTTTTTTTGTTTACTGTTGTCTACTTTTGTCGCTTTTGTTTGAATATGAAACATTCTCATGCATTTCCAGGGGGACGTTAAGAGATGTTGCCTGTCATGCTTGTTTGGGTAATTTAGCCTCAAATGAGGGTGGTTTATTTCTCTAGGTGGTCTTTCCGCTGTTTTCTTACATACGACAGCTTGGCACTTTGATGGATTCACCTGAGAGATTTGCCTAAATGTGTAAATGTGTCGTTTTTCCCCCTGAAGAAGTCTTTCCGCTTTGGGGTTGTTTACCCACAAATGTTTGCAATTTTCCCCTTAGCAACGGCAAATGTGCTGTTTTCCCCCCCCCCCTTGTTCCTTTTTTGAGACTTGGCTCATTTTCAGCTTGTAAAGTTAAAATTCTATTAAATTAGGGAGCACCACATTTCTTTCCTTTGTCTCACCTCCTCTCTCTCTCTCTCTTTCTCTCTGTCTCTATGTCTCTCCCTCTCTGTGTGTGTAACTTACGCCCACTGTCCTTTGGAATATGGAAATGCTGCTTCTTCCTCCTTGTCCCTGGCCCCTGTGCTCTAGCTGTCTGCTTTGCCTAATTGCACTAGCAGTAGCCCGCATGCTAATTGCACAGGGCCCCCTGTCGTCACATCATTTACATGGCCTGCTTGATTCTGAATTTAATCTGCTTGAAGGGTTTGTATTTCATGCTTGCTTTAAATTCAAACACCCTGTGAGATTTAATAAAGCGTGCGACAAAAGACAAGGGGGGAAAGAGTGGATTATGATGGTGAATGTATTTTGTTTATGTTTGGGGTGCGTAATGTGCCTAGTTTCCCTGCATCGGCACTATTAAGGCCAGAGCCCACCGACCAGACATTCTCAGATAAACACCCACAATCGTCGGCAGTAGTTTTAGGCATGTTCTGAAAAATAACTGGTCGTGGCACACTGTCAAAAAACCCCCCTGCGAAACAGCAGACCTCCATGACTAGAAAAATGGCAAATGATGAAGACTAGTATGTTTCTATATGTATGTATATATATATGACTAGTATGTTTACTATTATGGCACCTTCACTGCTATAAGGTGGCATGTCGGTGTAGCTCCTGAAATCGGGCCCTGAGTCAGGCCGAACTCCAAGGTTTTCCCACACTAACTATCAGCGTTTTCTGAGATAACATGCTAAACTTTGGCTGTTTGGTTTTTTTTTTTACTTTTTGTTTGGCACCTCCACTCCTAGAAGGTGGCATTTGGGTGTATCTCCTGAATTTTGGGCTTGAGTATTTCCATTTTCTTTATTCCATCAGCTTATCTAAACAGTTACCTCTGTGTCAGGCTCAACACCAACATTTTCCCAAACTAGCTACCAGGAAAAATGAGCAAATAATATTATTTTTGTAAAAAGCAAAACTGAGCTTTTCTTAAAATGAGCTTATGCTAAGATACCATGCTAAATTTTAGCTGTTAGTTTGGCACCTCCACTCCTAGAAGGTGGTGTTTGGGTGTATCTCCTGAATTGTGCTCTGAGTATTTCCATTTTCTTCTTTACATCAGCTTCTATAAACTATAACCTCTGCGTCAGGCCCAAATCCAATACGTTTTCCTAGACTGGCTAACGTGTCTGACAAAGAGCTAGTAACAAAATATATTATTTTTATAAGAAAGAAAACTGATCTTTTCTTAAAACGAGTTTATGCTAAGATAACATGCTCAACTTTGGTCCATCACTGCAGCTAATGTGTGTTTTGAGCTATATATAAAATTGCTAAGGCTTTTTTTAAGCAATCTCTTTAGTTGCCTTAGTTTGGCTGTTCCGATATACAGCTCGCCTCGCTCTTCCCACATAGCAGCCACGAGGTCCTCTCCTTCCACTTTTCGAAAGGATGCCATGTTCGATGTCTTTGCTTAGCAAAAATGAGCCAGACAGTGAAGGGAACTGTTTACACCAAGTAACACGAAGTTACCATGTGTTCGACCAGGCGATTCTGGTGTTTGTTTATGTTCGTCCGGTTGAGCTCTGGCCTTTATACGGTCAGATTGCGAGTTACTTGTGTGTTATTGTGTTCATAGAGCTCTTCGCTGGGCATCTTCGCTGGTTGTTCTGGCCCTCAGTGTTGGCTTGTAGAAGGCAGGAGGGTGCAGTCAGTGTGCAGGTCTCTCTTCATGGCCTTTTTGATCTGATGGTAAAGGAATGCAGGAATACAGTGTGATGGGAATCCACGCTGTGCATCGCAATCAAAAGCAGACGCCGATTTCAGATTCAGCAAAGTTCAGCTGATGCTACAGCAATAGAACGAACAGCGGAGGCCACACACCAGTGTGTTCCTGAAATGACAACTGTGTGCCTGTGTGTTCAACCGGGGCGATAGCTTCTAAGCAAGAAAAATGGCTCCTGCTATACGTTTCACTTCTTCCTGCAGTTCCTTTTGGCTTCTCTCCTTTAATATTGTACTCCTTTTTATTTATGGAGAATGCTAGGCCTAAAGACGTGGTCAACACCACAGATAAATGGTGTTGACTGCTGTGTTGGAGTCTGCTGTATTTGCTGTATAACGGAGAAAACACACCGTATGTCATTCACACTATATGGTCAAATGTTTGTGGACACCCTATTCTAATTGATGCACTCAGCTGTTTTAAGTTGCACCCATTTCTGACACACACACAGCTTGTCTAGTCCCTGTAGACTGGGCTAGAGGGGTATAAATCCCCCCAGCATTGAGCTGTGGAGTAGTGGAAGAACTGTGTTAGTGATCATCCAACACCCTGACCTCACTAATGCCCTTGTCCCTGAACGCAATCAAATGCTCACAGCAAATGCCTTCCTCCCTGGACAGTAGAGACAGTTACTCCAGTAGAAGCAGGATAAAGTATTTTTAATACCCTTGTTTTCAGAAGAAACACTGAATAAGCAGGTGTCCCAATACTTTTGTCCATATAGTGTATGTCAGTTAAAGGGTCCCTCTCTCTCCCCCTCTCTTTTCTCTTTTTGTCTAATACTCTTTCTGTCTCTCTTTATCTTTCTCTCCCCCCAGCTTCTCTCTCTCTCTCTCTCTCTCTCTCTCTCTCTGTGTCTGCCCTCTCTCCTTTACCCTTTCTCTCTCATACTCACTCCCTCCCTTTTCATTGTCTCTCTCACTTTCTCTCTCTATCCACCCTCACACTCTCTCTTGCACTCAGCCTTTCCCTTTTCTTTTCCACTCCACCATTCTGTCTTTCTCTCCACCCTCTCTCTCCACCCTCTCTCTCCCTCTCTCTCTCCCTTTTCCTCTCCTCCTCTCTCTCTCTTTTTTTTTTAACTCCTTCTCTTTCTCCTCTCCTTCTCCCGCCCTCCCCTCTCCCCTTTCTGCTGAGCTGTAGAGGTAGACAGGGCGGCTGACAGCTGTTCACAGCGAGTGTGTGTGTGCAGCTCCCAGCAGGCCGAGCAGCAGCAGAATAATGAAGCCATTGTGGCCGTGTCCAAATTCCTCACCCCGTGCCCCCCTGCAGAAAAATGGTGCCCACTGTTCAGAGGCTTTCTCTGCCGCGGTGTTCAGAGAGGGCTGTGAACTCTTATAGCGAGCTGGGCTGCTGATGTGTTGATGTTGGATGGCTCTGCGGAGGTTGAACGGAGGGGAAAGTGAGGGAGTTACCCTTGTCAGGGTCTATATAGCCTAGCTTTGGGCGAGTGTAAGACACATTGCATGTGGGTAAAATGTGAGTGCCTCTGTGGCGTTCCCAGCCTGGAGTGGGCGATACAACAGCAATATAACATCACATGATGATGATCTGACCGGCCTTTACCGTTACTGGGGCAGTTTATGCAGTTACTAGGCTATGTGCTGGTTACTGGTGTGTTCCAGCTCTCCACAGTTAGTCTGTGTCTAAGTTTAGTCCTTATTTAAGAGACATGCAGTTGCCGAGTGTTGCTCAAACACTTTGTAAACAGGTTGCATCTGGAAGTGATTCATTTTAAGTAGCAGTAAACACCAACAGAGCAGACTGAACTGAGATTTCTGCATTAATGGTTTAACCCTTTAACACAGTGAGGCTTATTACACTCTACTGGGTTATTACTCAGTAACTACAGGGACTTCTGTACACACTGGTGGGGCTATTCTTTAGTAATAGAAGTTTGTAATAACACTTTTGACTCAGTGGTGGGTCATACGCTGTTTTAAGGGGTTCAAATAAATTGTTTCCTCCTCCATTGTCTCATTTTGTCATTGTCATCATAGTCCTGTGGGCACCTATTGAATATAAACTGCAAAATAATAAGTGAAGATGGGAAAATAGAAAAAAAAATCTGTGTGTCGCTATGGGCTGTTTTTCAGTCCAAATTTGTGACCGTTTGATTATTTAGCCGATCCTGAGAGCCAGTCAGATCATATAATCCATCGTTTTGCAAGTTGTGAAATGTCTGAAAGCGTTCTCGTTTTCCAACATCCTGGTTTAATAACTCGGAAAGTTCTGTCTCATCAGTGCAAAGCTACTCATATACTCAGCAATCTGATGGTGTTCAAAACAATGACTTCAAAACAACAGTAATAAATTCAGGCTAGTTCACATACATTAAATGGACAAAAGTATTGGGACACCTGCTCATTCATTGCATCTTCTGAAATCAGGGGCATTTAAAAAAATGGTTAACCCTGCTGTTGTTGAAGTAACTGTCTCTAATGTCCAGGGAAGAAGGCTGTTGTTGCTGAGTTGTTTTGGAGCAGCATTGGTGTGAGGATATGATTGCATTTAGAGACATTTTGGGCATTATGGTGAGGTCAGATGGTTGGATGACAAACATACCGGGGGGCTTTATACCCCTCTGGTGCGAATAGGTTCATGTTTATCTGCTCCAGAGAGTCCTATTCTATTGTCAGCAATGGGTGCAACTTCAAGTAGCTGAGGGCATTCATTAGAAGGGGTGTCCACAAACTTTAGAAACTTTAACAAATTCAGTTCAGACGCTGCATTATCTCTTTTATGTGAAAATTTAAAAAAGGGAAGTTCAGCTCCATCATATTGACCCTTTAAGATGTAAAGTGTAAAGCTACTCTTATACCCATGGTATTCGTCCCGATAATGGCAGCATATCATCATTCAGTCCAAGTTCTTTAGCATTTCTAGGAACATTTGTGTATCCGGTTCTAGAGCGCCACCCCACCAAACCCCCCCCCCCCCCACCTTCCTCTGTCACCTCCCATTATGCGAGTGCTGGAGAGCTCCCGTTGACTTCCCCCTGAACCCATGGAACGCTGCACAAGTCCGCCGAGGACAGCGCCACACGTCAACACTGACAGCTCCAAACTGAAATAGCTCCACTCATTAACTCCTGGAGGAAAAAAAAAAAAAAAACGTGGCAGTGCTCCTCAAAAGCCCGGCTTATTTATCGAAGCCCTGTGCCATCTGCATGCCATATTGTGCTCCAACATTTTTTACAGTGCTGTCTCTCTGTCTCTCTTAGTTCAATAGATGTGCTTGGCAACAGTGGGCTGCCGATATCAACCCAATTATAAATATTTATAATCTGCGCATTTAAAAAAAAAAAAAAAAAAACCCTGTCAATCACCAAGACAAGGCCAGATAAGCTCTGAGTATATCCGGGATGCAATTTGCATGCCACAGAACTTGTGATCCATTTTGTTTTTCAGTGCTTTTCGCATGCAAGCTGCTCTTCTTCTTCCAGATTAAATATAGAAGTTTTGTTCTCAGAGAGCCTGGCTTATTTCCCCCTTCTCGGAGTGTTGATGCTAAGCTGCTGGTGATTCATTATTGAACGGCAAAAATCATCTCAACATGGCTCAAGTTTGTTATGGGCACTTTGTTCTTGTCATCCATTTTGAATGGCTTCGTTGTCAGTCAGGGCTGTGAAATGGCTCTTGTGTTTGTTGGAGTAAGTGTCCTCTCATGAGGGTGTGTGTTTTTGCGTGGAGGCGCTGGAAGAGGGAATGGTGATTAGATCGCAGGCAGCTAGATCACAGAATGGCATGAATACTGGATCAGTGAGTTGGGTTGTAGCGTATAAGTTGGGTCGGACTGCCTCTTCTTCCCTCGGCTCATGACTTTACTGTAACTGTAGCTCAGACTTACAGACGCTTGCGTCAAACCGGCAGCGTCTATCGGCCTGAACGGACGTCGGACTTTGAAGTAGTTGGCGATGCTGACAAGTTGTTTCCAGCAACTTTTGCTGCATTAGAAGTGTGGACATTAGCGCTGCAGGCCTCACGATGCGGCACTATTTCCAGGAGGTTTTGCTATTTGCAGAGCGAAAGGCGGCTGCGTCTGAGCAATTGAGTTAAGCTGGCTTCTCGACCTGCTTGTCTTGATGTTTTCTGATCTGGTAGCCATGTGGACCCTCTGACCCTCTGGTATTCACTGAGGCCATGGGCTACTGATGATGTTTTCTTGTAAGTATTCGGACGCAGCCGGGAAGAAAGAGTGTCGCAGCCTCATGTTTTGCTCACAGGTCTGTTTAGTGATGCTTTAGAGCTCCAAACATACTAGCTGCTAAGACACAAGCGACCCATCGTCAGGGTTGTCACCATACCAACTAAAAGCAGTCCAGACAGCAACACTCCTTATAACTTCAAAATAAAAGGATGATTTTTCAGAACATTGCAAAAACAATGACTTCAAAACAATAGTAATGAATTCAGGCTAGTTTACATACACTACCTGGACAAAAGTATTGGGACGCCTGCTCATTCATTGCATCTTCTGAAATCAAGGGCATTAAAAAGAGTTTATTCTGCTTTTGCTGGAGTAACTTGGTCTTTACTGTCCAGGGAAGATGCAGTGAGGATTTGATTGCATATAGAGACGAGGGCATTATAATGAGGTCAGATTGTTGGATGATTGCCACTCCACCAACTCATTCCAGAAGTATTGGATGGAGAACAGTTCCAGTTCCACTGCTCCACAGCTCAATGCTGGGGGCTTTTTTTTCCCTATCTGGTGCCAATAAGTTCATGTGTATCTGCTCCAGAGAATCCCGTCCCATTGGCAGTACTGCACTTGCACATCTGTGTCAGCAATGGGTGCTAAAAGCTTAAAGTAGCTGAACGCATCCATTAGAAGGGGTGTCCACAAACATTTGGACATAGAGTGTATGCGCACTGTCTAGGCTAGGGAGTTTTGAAACAAATGTTCAGACGCTGCATTATCTCTTTTATGTAAAAATTAAAAAAGGAAGTTCAGCTTCATCATATGGACCCTTTAAGTCATCTAAAAAAAAAAGAAAAACGATTACAGAGGGCTTAGATTGCTCAGATCCAGCCGCGACGCCTCACTCACGTCGGCTTGACTGCAGACAAACTCGAGCACATGCGCTCGCCAGGAGTTAAAATGCATTTAGACGCTGTGATGTGAGTGTGGAGGCAGAAGTGGCTCTTGTTGTGTGGCGTTCTCCGCTGATTTCATGCTTTACTGATGGAAAATTAGGCCCCTGCGTATCGCTGAATGAAGATGGTGGTGGTGGTGGTGGAGGGAAGTGGGGGGGTGGGCTGTTATTGCCTCAGGACACTCCACCCCAACAACAAGAAAACTAGAGCGAGGGAAGCTGAGCCGCTGCCTGCTAATGCACTCTAAACAAGCTGATGAAGTGCATGGAATCCCCACGTGGAGCTTCTGCCAGCTTCAAACATATCTGTAGAGTTTTCTCCCCCCTCTCTTTCTCTCTCTCTCTCAGTCTCTCGGTCTCTCTGTCTTCTTACTGCTCTTACAGAGTGTTGTAAACCACAGTTATGTGTCTGGCCTTTTAAACAGCCTCCAAACGTGTCCCATGCCTCTGAGGTGATTTGACTGGCATGTCATTTGCATTCTCTTTGGCCAATGAAGCACTAAGGATAAAGTACTTAAAATACTTGAGGCGCTTCTGCTGAATTGTTTAGATGTTATGAGTGTGTGTGTGTGAGTGTGTATGTGTGTGTGTGTGTGTGTGTGTCAGAAGGGGGTTAGGTAGTTGAAATGGGGATGTGTCTTGGTATTTGACTGAGAGCGATTGATTTATATTTCATAGATAAACCAGGAGAGATGCTATAATTTGCAGTATTCTGATGTGCTGTGATATTATTGGATGGTATCCATGTGCTAGTGATTAGATTCTTCACTATACAGGTTCCTAAATGGACGGACGGTTCTAGGGAAACGCAGTAAACTCACACAGATGAGGAGCCCGACTGAATGAGTTCTGTAAAAGAGGTTCTTCTATATGGAAGTGATCCAGAGAACCCTTTTTGGCACCTTTATTTATTATTGTCCATATTTTGAGCCATGTCTGTAAGACTCTCTCTCTCTGATCATGCTTTAGGAATGCAGTTTTTTTCTGTGATCAGCACATTTTCACTTATTTGATCTTCTTTATTCTTCCTTTGCTTCTCTGCCGGCCCCACTTTCTCCTCTATTCCTCAGTTGTCTTCTCGTCTTCGCCTCTAAGAAGCTTTCAGTCTTGATTTATTTGAAATACTGTAGGTGTGGGAAAAGCAGACTTCCTATTCCTCTAAGTAAAGTGGAGAGAGTCTGTTATCTCCCTAAATTCCTTCTGTGAATGGTTGTCTCTTGGTGTGCCTGTGGAAAGGGACGCTTCCTATATGGTGTTAGGACACCTTTATTTTTTAAACCCTAGGCCTTATTCACCTTCTTAAACCCCAAAGATTCTAGGATTGGGATTTGTTCAATTTCTGAGCCTAATGGGATCCTCATGGGAGCTGTGAATAATTCTGTGCTTTATAAACACATCATGAATCTGACCTAGACTTTTAGTTTGTACCTAAATTTTCTCCAATTTAAGAAAATTCATGGGAAGTTGATGGTGACTGAGGCACCCTGTTAACAGCACTTCAGAAAGATGGCATTGAACTATTGGTATTATATTGGTATTTGATTTATTTACAGTGGCATGCAAAAGGTTGAGAATCCCAATCGCCAATACTGTGATTTCATTGGATGGTATCTGTGTGCTAATCATTATACTCTTCACAATACAGGTTCCTTAATGTCTCCTGACTTGGATGTATAGGTATAGGGTAAAAAACACCTATTCCTGCGACAAACTTTATGTTACTGTGAATAATAAAACAGACAGAACATAAACTGATCTCCATAAAGCAAGAAAAAAGTTATTTTTATAAATATGAAAAATTCATTTCACCATTTTAAAACATTCTGTATGATTTTTATTTTGTAAACAGTTAAAAAAAGAAGATAAGACCATCCTTTATTAGTCTTATCTTCTTTTTTAACTGATTACAAAATAAAAAATCATTCAAAATAAAAAAAAGAATACACTAATCTTGCTTAAAATGGTGAAATGAATTTTTCATCTTTCACTTAATGCTTTATGGAGATCAGTTTATGTTCTGTCTGTTTTAATATTCACAGAAAAGCGACACCATGCAATTGTTTGGGCACTTTTTTACAAATTACCTTTACAAAGGTCTCAGACCTTAATCAGCTTGGCTTTGGCTTGTCCACATAGCATTTAGGAAAGGCTTGATTAATAGTCATACCTCAAACCTTGTCCCAACAATCAGCAGCCATGGGCTCCTCTAAGCAGCTGTCTAACACTTTAAAATGAATAAATAATAATGGTCAAAAAGCAGCAGAAGTTTATGAGACAATGTCAACACATTTTAAGGTATCTACTTCCTCAGTTCGTAATGTAGCTAGAAAACAGCTGTTGACAGGAACTGTAGGATTGCTAGTAAAGCCATTCAGACCTTCCCATCAAACTGTTAAAGACTTGTAAGGAAGCTGAAGATGAAACAAGGGTGTTTTTACTGCAGGATAATGAATAAAGTCCTGGCCTTTACAGTCACTCGACCTAAACTTCACCAAACATCTATGGATAGACCTCAAAAGAGCAGAGCAGCCAGACAGCCCAAGGATCTCATAGCACTTGAAACTTTTTGCATGGATTCTCTTTTTGTCAGATTTCCCCAAAACAAGAACTGAACAATTCTAAGTGCTGACCGTTCAGGGTGCCCAAACTTTTGCTTCATCTTTTTTAAGAATCATTTGACAAAGGGTGCCCAAACTCTTACATGCCACATGTACTTACATGTTGTAGCATGTTTCAAACTATAGGTCGTGAATATAGTCACAGAATTGGCATCTAAATTATTTTAATAACCTTCTTGGTTGCTGTAATATAGCTTAATTTTGATCAAACGCCAGGCTAAAACACAGACTCCTCGTAGTAGGGTTTGATTTACACTGCGGTTCAGGTAAACTCTGCCAAAGAAAACAATGAGAACAATCTATATATATATATATAATGATATAAATATCATTATTTTATTCATTTCATTATTATTTTTTGTGTGTTTAAAAACTTTCTTAAAAAAAAAATATATATATATATGTTTTATTTTTCAAAGAAAGTTTTTATACACACTAAAAATAATAGTAATATGAATAAAATAATGATATTTCTTGTTTCCCTCTTTAGTCAAAATGCAGCATCATTAATTATATTTCTTTATATACAGTATATAGGTTGTGTGATTCAAGCCACAGTATTTTGGCAGATATTTTGATATTTTCTTCATATTAAACAGTTATTAATCTGTAATAAATAGAAATTATTGAACAAAACCGTGAGATGTGTAAGGGGAGTTGTGTCCAGTGCAGAGGCACTAGTACCTGGACGGTTCATTGAGAAATAGCAGTAAGTCCTGCCTAATTGTGCTGCAAGTTTTCTCTTTCTGAACTTTGTCAGACGAATTCAGTAAAAGAGGTTCAGCACCTCTGTTTAAGCTTTCTCAGTTTCTCGATGAAGCGTACCTGACATGCCTGCCAGCTGGCTCTAGTAAAGGCCTGATCTATCAGGCTGTAGTTGTGTTGTGACCAACTTGTCCAGCGGAGAGTCATTTATCAAGCATAAATGAATTCCTGTTCAAATTCCCACCTTGTTTTTCAACCACACCCTGCATGACTGTGATCCACTGGACATCTCTGAAGAAGGAAAGAGGTTGAGCTCCACAGAAGGAAACAGAACCACTCGACCTTGATAGAAGAATCAGAAATAAAGTAATAATCAACCAAAAATAGCATGTTTATCTTTGATTTGGTCTTAATAGTAACTAAATAAACACTCTTATCACAGTATTTGAAATATATACTGTTAAGAAGGTCTTTACATCCCCCGTCCCCTCCGTATACTTAAAGAATATTCAGTATATTGATTTAAAGTACATTCCCATCTTTCTCATTTTTGTCACAGATACGCAAATATTTCATATTTCTATTAATAAACAAAGACCTAAACCTTCACTTTAGCCAAATCCATGGATTCCTTCACATAAAAAAACTCAAAGTTTGCCATCTTTAGAAAAATAAAAATCTTCCATTGCCACTGTCATACAAGCATTAGTATTTGGCCCCTTGATGTTTATTGTTAATTTGTCACCCATTGGGGAAATTAATTTGCTTTAATTATAAAGAGCTGGAACGCCCTTTCCAGTAATAAGTAATAAAAGGGGAGTGGTGGCTCAGCGGATAGAGCTCGGGCTATTGATAACAGGGTTGTGGGTTCGATTCCCGGGCTCGGCAAGCTGCCACTGTTGGGTCCTTCACCCTCTCTGCTCCCCGGGTGCTGCAGTTCGCTGCCCACCGCTCTGGGTGTGTGATTACTGCCCCTAGTTCACTAGTGTGTTTGTGTGTGTGTTCACTACCACAGATAGGTTAAATGCGGAGGACACATTTCAAATACATGAACCGAATACTCTGTTGTCTGCATGTATTGCTTAACTCAAGATCTGAACCAAGAAGAATTTGGGAATGTGTTGCTTGTAGGCCCCCATATCCCAAACTAGTGCACAACCCTAGTTCATGCCTTCATCAGCTCCTGTATTAACTATCGCACTTCTCTGTTTATCAGTCTTCCAGTACCTTCAGATCTCAGCTGCAGGGTTTTAACACACACTAAGCGATCTGCACTTGTCCCTCCCATTCCTCATCAGCTACACCGGTTGCGTCTCTCTTCCTGGACCACATACGAAATTCTCTTTCTTACACTTAAAGGTGGTCTTGCTCTTCTCCATCTTTCCATCTTAACATCCCCTCTCGCTCCCTTAGATCCTAGGGCCGTAATCTGCTTGCTGTACCTCACACTAGGCTCTCTACTTTGGGTGTCAGGGTGGTGGCAGAGTTTGGATACCCATATATTCCCAGAACCTTCTCATGCCCAACAGTGCTCCCAGTGGGGGTGTTTCAGGCCTGTTGGAAACACTGCATTATACACTATGTGGACAAAAGTATTGGGACATCTGCTCATTTCATTGTGTCTTCTGAAATCTGAGAGGGTATTAAAAAGGAGTTTCTCCAGCTTTTGCTGGAGTAACTGTCCTGTACTCTACTCTCCAGGGAAGAAGGCTTTCTGCTAGATTTTGGATGAGCCCTGCCATGAGGATTTGATTGCATTCAGCGACAAGAGCATTATAGAGGACAGGATGTTGAATGATCGCCACCCCACCTCATCCTAAACTCACTAAGTCATCCCAAGTGTGTTATATGGAGCACCATTGATCATTCCAGAGAATTTCCACAGTTCCACTGCTTCACAACTCAATGCTAGGGTGGAGGGGCTTTTTGGGGTCTAGCCCATTGTCTGCCATTGGGCAAATTTAGCACAGTATAAATATTATTTGCTTTTATAATATGATATACATTTCAAACTGGGAATCGTTGCATCCTTGTTATCAGCTAACTTAGTTGGTGCAGAACCTGTTCATCAATATTACTGTATGCTTAGTGTAGTCTTAGTACAGTGCTCCTCAAACCAGGCCTTAGGGTCCCCTACACAGTCCACATAGCAATCATCTGGACCCTCTGGAGGTCCCTGAAGACTGATTTGCGAACATCTAGTCTAGTAGACTTTGACCACATGACACACAGAAGAATATTCTCAAAGGCAGGTCCACCCTATTTACTCTGACCCTATTATTTCATACAAGCCTTAAGCGTGACCTCAGTATCAACAAGTCTTCTCATCATGTGCGTATGTGCAAATGCTGTTACACTCGCTGGCTTGCCCTTCGCTGAGTACGGCCCCTGACGGAGAAATGGAGGAGTGATCGAGAAAGCAAAGGAGTGAAGTGGCCTGTCACACAGCCTCAGAGTCTGTCAAAGTCTCTCTCCCTCTCTCTCTCTACCCCACTCCATGGCTCCATCCTGAAGGTAACGGCCATTATATGCCTCAAACAGGGCCCCCTCTGCCTGGCAGTCGTCTGCAGGAGGAGAGGAGAGGGATAATGACGGCTGGTGTGATAGTGCCTCTCCCTGTCTGCAGGTGTCTCACATCCGAGCTGTTCATTTGTGCGCTGACGGCCCCATGTGCGTGAGAGCGGGCTCAATCACTCGCCTTACAACTGATTCACCCTTATACACTCCACATTTACTCTTACCAGGGGGTGAATTACTCCCACGCGCGCATGCACTCTTGATTTCCAGCTCTCAACATTAGCGATTTGCATGAAGCAGGCTTCCTTATTAGACATCCCTTCTGTCGGTCACTCGAGGTTCTGATTAAATGTTTTCATTGTAGATTGGCCCTTGGGATATTTCAGGAATGGATGAAAGACGAGGCTTGTGTGGAAAAAGAAAGAAAAACATGAAGAAACTCCACACTTTCATTCATTCAGTCCAGTTGGATGGATTGTATAAATGTGTGTGTACCACTTCTCTAAACACATGCTCTTAAATCTACTAGAAAGCCATCTTCCCCGGACAGTAGAGACAGTTACTCCAACATAAGCAGGATAAGCTCTTATTAATACCCTCAATTTCAGAAGAAACCAGGGCTGGGTGATATGACCTCAAATCAATATCACAATTAATTGAGCATTTTACCTCGATTATGATTAATAAACGATTAAAGAGACCGGAGGGGGTGGAATCACATGACTACACCTGCTCTAGTATGTTTTAAGTGGACAGTACATGAATAACCGCAATGGGGAATCTACCAACATCGTTTTAATTTAATTCATTTATATATTTTTTATGTATGTTTTATTTGTCTGTTTTAATTGGCACCGGCAATTACCCCACCCGTCTCCGCTTATACATGCTAAGCCTTTTTTCCAACACCCACCGATGCGGCAATGCTGGGCAGCCGACACTGAGCCTCAGGTCCAGCTCCACCACACCATCTAACAGACGCCTTGTGCCAGCCAACATCACTTTAAGAGTGGGGGGAGCGCCATCTACCCACCTGAAGAGAGTGCGGCTGGTTGTGCTCTCTCAGACTCCAGCGGCTTGGCTCAAGATTCCTGGGCCATAGTGGCAGCATATAAGACCGCTGAGCCACTCAGAGCCCCCACAGAATTTATATATATAAAGATTACATCGAGGTTCTGGATGTCGGTTATGATTACTTTATGAATAATATCCTAGCGCTAGAAGAAACAATGAATAAGCAGATATCTCAGGACTTCTGTCTGTACAGTGTATATGAAATGATAAGTGTCTGTTTATGAGCACATGACTATTGTAGATTTCATTGTTTAGGCTGTATTTTCTTCAGATTTCACACAAAATCAAACACACAAGTCTTGTCACACCAAAACCTTGTATCTCTATTTTTTTTCTTTGCATTCTTTACATATTTCATGAGAAATGCACCAACAGAAAAATGACTTCAAGTAAAATTCAATCCATTTATCAGTCCACTTCTCTTCAAATATCCAATGTAAAAACTCAGCTTTTGATATGATGGGGACAGTATGCATTGTCTTCTGTGCTGGCTTGCTTTGTGTCAGAGTAACAGAAGAATCCCAGACTTCATGTTAAACATGCACCTTATTTCCTCACTTCACATTAAGCAAGAAAACCATTATAACTCCACTAGAAGCAAAAAAAAAAGTTTTTTCTTTGCATAAAATGCCTAAAAAGTTCCTGGTGTTTGATGGAAAGTCATTTCTAACCATGCTGAAATGCTGAGTTCTCTCTTAATAGATCTCTATTCATTTTCAAATGAGTTGATTAGCCAGCACAATGTCAGTGGATTCAGGGGCCCATTACACATTTATGACAGTAAATTACAGTACATTTACAATCCAAATGAAATTTCATGAGGGTGGATATTAAAAAAAAAGCCTTGTGTGTGTGTATCTCCAGCTCCTGACTCTTCCCTACTCGCTGCGGCAAATGCATCACATCAGCGCCCCCTGTGGTCGCTAGAAGAACTTCACTGGGGATGATGCATGTGTGCATGGCCTCTAACTGGAGCGAAAGTGCCCCTCACTCAGAGGTGGGGTATTTTAAGGAAGTGTTAATTCACAGCAGTGTTCCAGTAGTGTGTGCTGGAGGTGAGCACTCATTAAGCCTGACTGAATATTAAAGAGTTGTGGAGTGGGTGATGCGAGGTCTGCAGGTGTGGACTGTGCTGTGGTGAAGGTGATAGCAGGGATATCTGCATTGGCAGAAGGTAGGGTTGGACCATATGGATAGTATGGTGTCAGTTAACGCTGGGTGATATGACCTCAAATCGATATCACGATTAATTAAACGTTTTATCTCTTTGATTAGGATTAATGAAGGATTATATAAACTCAGTTGGATCAATGTTTGAGCTCATCTTTATGTTGCTTCCATGTCGCAGAATGGATGGGCAGGAGTCACGTGACTGTTTAAGGGGACGGTACATGGACACACAGACACAGTGGGAACAGTATTAACAGAATAAAAATAATAAATGAATAAGAAATAACCAAAATTACATTAATCAGCGATTCGGAATGTCAGTTTTGGGTCATTTCTGATTAATTACCCAGCCCTGGTATCAATTATGGACATTGTCTGCACTATTATTGGCAGCACTATAAAAAAAACTATTCAAATCATGCTTGGAAAAGTATTGTGATGAATTGCACAGCTGTGCGTTTCATTTAAAAGTAAGCCGGGACTCGTCTAAGCTGTCTAAGGCTGGGCTCTCCATGGCCTGACCTCTGCAGGTTAAAGTCGGCCTATCAGAATGTTTAAGCTGCTCAAACCCAATCATTTGTATTCACTCATTAAATTCTTCTTTTCTTTAAAAAAAACAACAACTTGTGTTTGTTAAATAGTAGCAGAATTCAAAACAATCAAAATAAAAGTCACTAAATTTTCAAAATCAAAGCTAAATCACTCTCATATTTATCTACCTTTTAGTTTTTTGCTGATCTGAAAGACGAGCTGATCCATGACTCAAAAACTGCGGTCCGATTGGAAATGCAAGTTTTGTGATCCGTTACGCCACTAGAACCCAAACCTCTACTAAACTGCAGTTTGTGAAACAGCGACAAAATGTTATGAATTTAATTTATTTCATTTCATATTTGTTTATTGTTTTGTCTTTTTGGTCGTCAGCCCAACCCTAATAATGTGATTTTGAGACAAAATAGTTGGAAGCCCTGTCTCAAAGGTTTGTAGAGGGCAACTCTGCTAGGAATTCGTACGAGCAGAGTAGGTCTTTTCTGAGTAGTTGGGTAGTGATGGGCAGTCCAAGTGTTCATCTACTTATAGTTTTATCATAGAATTTTAAATGTGGCTCATTTTCTTCTCTTTCTCTGTGGACGAAGTTTTGGGATGCAAACCTTTTTAAAGTTTAAAGAGCAGAAAGAGAAAATTTCTATTAGAATTTCAATAGCACTGTATGTCCAAACCAAGGGGACAGTGGGCAGTGGTGGCTCAGCGGTTAGAGCGCTGGGATATTGATAACAGGGTTGTGGGTTCAATTCCCGGGCTCGGCAAGCTGCCCCTGTTGGGCCCTTGAGCAAGGCCCTTTACCCTCTCTGCTCCCTGGGAGCTGGAGTTGGCTGCCCACCGCTCTGGGTGTGTATGTGTATTCACTGCTCCTAGTTCACTAGTTCACTAGTGTGTGAGTGTGTGTTCACTATCAGATGGGTTAAATGCGGAGGACACATTTTGCTGTACAGTGATAAATACATGCACCTTTACCTTTTAAGAACCATTCAGGAACCTGTATTTTTAGAAGTGTCCTGGTGCTTGTGTCTGTTGTAAGCTATCAAAACCCAGAAAAATAGATCCAGATTCCTTTATTGGCATTGTCACATTGCCCACCCTAATTAAAAGAATCCTCCTGTTTTGTATCTGCTCTAACGTCTGTACTGAGAAATATGATGTATTGCAACAGTATCATGGCATGTTTTTGACACAACGTCCACCACTACTAGAAGGGGGTCCCCAGATCAGCCGCATAGCATCGCCGCTTGGGTGGTACAGTATCTCTGACGTTGGTTGTAACCTCAGTGTGCTGTTTGATACGGTCCCACTATCAGGACTTACATCTTCGGCCATGTTTCAGCGTTGCAGGTTTGTAAAGATGTGAATAAATGCAATTAGGAGTGACCTCTTTTTTCCCTTTTTTCTTTTTTTTTTTTGGGTTGTAATCCGATCTTTAAGGGGAGGCATGAGGCAGCTCGGCCTCGCACTCTTTCTGCTCATCCCACAGCCCTCTCCACCTCTAAATTATTCATCACCCAATCAATCATCTTCTCTTTGTTTTGGACCCCAGTGCAGGAGATGAAACACCAGACTGCCAGAGCTGTTTTTCTTCATCTGAGGCCCGAAAACATGATCTGCCCAGATTACACTCACCC
This sequence comes from Salminus brasiliensis, assembly GCF_030463535.1. Lineage (NCBI taxonomy): Eukaryota > Metazoa > Chordata > Actinopteri > Characiformes > Bryconidae > Salminus > Salminus brasiliensis. The sequence goes on along the minus strand of NC_132879.1, from coordinate 53,360,163 downwards.
CCAAAACACACACCTGCACCATCCACACTTTGCTCTGAACAAGGCTCACGTAGACATATATACACGCATATACACAGAACCAGACTTGTACTCCCATATGCACATGATTTTCTTTCTTTAGCGTTCTTGGTGGACCCTTAATTCAAGTACATGACTTTACAGGGATCGTATTTGTTAACGGTCTGCCATAACAGGAAGTTTTAATTCTTCCCGTTTGAAAGGCTGGGGATCGATATCTTACAGTGCCTGTCTTTGTGTGTGTATAGCTCAGGGAACAATACATACAGACCAGGGCGGAAACTTTGCTCGTATAGAATAGCTTGGCGGTGCAGCAGCAGGTCTGAACGATGTCAGGAAAAAGTCACATTACAGCGGCTTGGTTTTGAGCCAAACATTGAAGCACTGTTGGAAAACAAAATTTACCAAGATAAAAAAAAAGTGAGAAATGGAGACTGGGAACTGTCTCTCGTTGGAAAGGGTGAGTCTAGAAGGAGAATCAAGGATGTTGTGCACCCTGCGATTGTGACACACCTTCTGTATTAAATACATCAGTGAATGCTTGATGTGTCGTGGTTCAAAGTTGGCCTGTTTGTTGGATCCTGTGAATACCCTGATTAATCCCAATCATCCAATTACAGCTGTGATTGGACAGGACGCTCCTATATGATTTCTAAAGGACAGCTGTGATTGGACAGGATGCTCCTAAATGATTTCTAAAGGACAGCCGTGATTGGATTGGATGTTCCGAAATCATTTCTAAAGAACAGCTATGAGTGGACAGGACACTCCTATATGATTTCAGAAGAACATCTGTGATTGGACAGGACACTCCTAAATGATTTCTAAAGGACAGCTGTGATTGGACAGGACGCTCCTAAATGATTTCTAAAGGACAGCTGTGATTGGACAGGACACTCCTAAATGATTTCTAAAGGACAGCTGTGATTGGATTGGATGTTCCGAAATCATTTCTAAAGAACAGCTATGATTGGACAGGACACTCCTATATGATTTCAGAAGAACATCTGTGATTGGACAGGACACTCCTAAATGATTTCTAAAGGACAGCTGTGATTGGACAGGACGCTCCTAAATTATTTCTAAAGGACAGCTGTGATTGGACAGGACGCTCCTAAATGATTTCTAAAGGACAGCTGTGATTGGACAGGACGCTCCTAAATGATTTCTAAAGGACAGCTGTGATTGGACAGGACGCTCCTAAATGATTTCTAAAGGACAGCTGTGATTGGACAGGACACTCCTAAATGATTTCTAAAGGACAGCTGTGATTGGACAGGACGCTCCTAAATGATTTCTAAAGGACAGCTGTGATTGGACAGGACGCTCCTAAATGATTTCTAAAGGACAGCTGTGATTGGATCGGATGTTCCGAAATCATTTCTAAAGAACGGCTATGATTGGACAGGACACTCCTATATGATTTCAGAAGAACATCTGTGATTGGACAGGGTGCTTCTATATGATTTCTAAAGAACGTTGGTGATTGGACAGGATGCTCCTAAATGATTTCTAAAGGACAGCTGTGATTGGACAGGACGCTCCTAAATGATTTCTAAAGGACAGCTGTGATTGGACAGGACGCTCCTAAATGATTTCTAAAGGACAGCTGTGATTGGACAGGACGCTCCTAAATGATTTCTAAAGGACAGCTGTGATTGGACAGGACACTCCTAAATGATTTCTAAAGGACAGCTGTGATTGGACAGGACGCTCCTAAATGATTTCTAAAGGACAGCTGTGATTGGACAGGACGCTCCTAAATGATTTCTAAAGGACAGCTGTGATTGGATCGGATGTTCTGAAATCATTTCTAAAGAACGGCTATGATTGGACAGGACACTCCTATATGATTTCAGAAGAACATCTGTGATTGGACAGGGTGCTTCTATATGATTTCTAAAGAACGTTGGTGATTGGACAGGATGCTCCTAAATGATTTCTAAAGGACAGCTGTGATTGGACAGGACGCTCCTAAATTATTTCTAAAGGACAGCTGTGATTGGACAGGACCCTTCTAAATGATTTCTAAAGGACAGCTGTGATTGGACAGGACACTCCTATATGATTTCCGAAGGACATCTGTGATTGGACAGGACACTCCTATATGATTTCCGAAGGACATCTGTGATCAGACAGAACGCTCCTAAGTGATGGTCAAAATGAGAGTAATTAATATAAACAAACAAACCAAATCAGAAATAGTCACTAATACAAATGAACGAACAAACAGGCCACACCCAAAAACTGTTACTAAAACAAGCATAGCAGTAACACAAAATACATGTCACCATCAAATTCATTGATCCGATCCAAACTGTGAGTTTTCTGATCTGATGCACCACCAGTACCCGTACGTTTCCTAAAGTGCAGGTTCTCTGTACTGTTTTTAGCCTGGTTTCCCACTGTACCAAACGTAGTTGTTTTATTTTTCAAGGACATTAGATTAATCGACTAATGGTCAAAATAATTGTTAATCAATAAAAAAAAATAATGTCAAAATAAAAGTCACTAATAAAGATTAACAAACAGGCCATGTCAACATTTAAAAAACAATAATAAATACGAGCAAACAGACCATGTCAAAATAAAAGTCAGTAATACAAACAAACAGACAGATCATGTCAAAATAAAAGTCACTTATAAAGACGAACAACGGTGTCAAAATAAAAGTCAGTAATACAAACAAACAGACAGATCATGTCAAAATAAAAGTCACTAATAAAGATGAACAAACAGACCATGTCAAAATAAAGGTCACTAAACCAAACATAGCAGTAACACAAAATACACATTTGACTACATTTTCTTTCTCAATATCCGTGATCCGGTCTGAACTCCGAAACTCCGAGTCCCATGCATTTACTAAAGTGCAGGTTCTCTGTACGGTTTCTCAGTAAACTAAATGTAGTTGTTGTACATAAACGGGTAAAAGCAGAGATTGCTTGCAAAAGAATTAGGACTCTTGCAAAGCAGCAATGGTAGATTCATTCCAGATGGAAACAGTATGGTATCTGTTAAATAAGGATTTAATGCATCAAGCCTTTCTAGCCTCTCTGCACACCTGTGAGTACAACGTGGCGGAGAGACGGCTGTGTTTGTTAGTTGTGTATCAGCATGTGTTTCCCTCGCCGTGTTAAGTCTAGAGGCGCTTTTTTCTCCATGCGACACTTTAAATGGCATGTCACCGCGGGCTGTTCTGAAAGCGGCGCGGGCGTCTGATCTCCCAGCTGTAACGCAGTGGCCCGCTTAGCTCTCTCTGAAGCTCCTGTCTCTCTGCCTCTAAGCCTGTGTGGGAGTGGAGCCCTAATAGGGGGAAATGTCTTGGACAACTGATTTGAAGATATTTTGCTTCATCCGGCTGCGAGCGTGGCAGGTGATGCAGTGTCTCCCCCTTTTGATGTGGAACAACACAGAGGCGCGTGCGCTGATAGCTACAGAAGGCGCGCGAGAGTGAGACCTTATTCAGCGGCGCTGGAGGAGCCTCCTGCTCCAGCTACATCACAGGAGCTGACATCTATTATGGTAAGGAAAGACAAGTGTTTGAAACGGAATTCAAGTGCGCGTGGAAGTGTCAGGATTTACAACAGGCCCCTGTTTCTTTTCCTTTCTTTTTTTTATCCCCCACCACTCCCCCCTCTCCACCCCACCCCTCCTTCTCTCTCTTTTTTTTTAATAAGATGGTTTAAACCAAGCATGTCTATATGAACTCCACAGGAGGAAGCATGAAAGGATGCTGCCAGCCCATGATGAAAATGTTTCACTCTGAAAGCCTGGCTAGATCCCACCGACTGGAGATAGGCCTGTGTGTACGTATGTATGTGCATGTGTGTGTGTGTGTGTGTGTGTGTGTGTGTGTGTGTGCGCGCATGGGATGTATATTTCCACTTACAGATGTGTGCTCTGTGTTAGTGCACAGCACGACATCAAACTTTCCTTAACTCGTACTTCTCAAACCTGTAAACTCACTGACCGCTACTGTTGTTAGTCAGTAATTCATTTAGGATGTGTTCTGTGCTCAGTAGCTGCTGCAGACTACTATCAGACTACTATGTAAGTTAAACAAGTTTCATGTATGTAAGTTCAGTTAAGGACCAACAGAAGTATGGCCCATGCGTCCACTTGCCCCCTAGCCTCGGCACATCCTGTTAATTTCAGTGGAGAGAGCTGCCGGCGGAAACGTCCACCAGATTTCTACTTTAGGCAAATGACTAAAGCCAATGTGTTCGTCTAGCCAATCGTGGAAGAGCATTCAATTCAAAATTCAATTCAGATTTATTTATATAGGCTTTTCACATTGATTGTTGCCAGGTCCCTCAGATGGAAAGGCACCATACTGTTGAGAATAGGAACAAAATGCTGGTAGGAGCAGAACTTGGGCACCTTGGATCACAGGCTGAGTCATGGCTACAAATCGTGAACTCACAAAAGAAATGACTGGTCGCATCTTACCAGAAGTGTCATGCCTGTTTGACCTACTTATACCTAGAAGCACCAAGCATGGGTCATCTGACTGCAGCACCTTTAAAAAATAATAGGTGCCTTCTCCTGTAAACTCACCATTTTGGAGATACCTGGTTTTCATTAGACAGGGGCGATGTCATCCTTTCAGGCCTGCTGTGCTGAGGTGTCTTCTCACAGTGGAAGGATGGACACCAACACTGTGGATGTTCTCAGATCTGAGGTGAGAGTGGAGCCTCCAGCTAATGAGGAAAGCTTTTAGTGCTGCTTATTTGATTGGGGTAGTTTTGATGTTCTACCAGGTCTTGCACTGTTGTCTATCAGTATCTCTTCAACATTTTATGAATAGAATTGAATTTTGTTTTTCTATTGACTTTCTCTTTATAAATATATTCCTGAAATAATCTGATTGGAAATGAATATTTGCAATTATACAATTACATTGACATATCAGCTTCTGCACTGCTGAATCACAATGGGTTGATTGCTTGTGCTTTTCTCAATGTGTTTAAAGCTACACTATATGGACAAAAGTATTGGGACACCTGCTCATTCATTGTGTGGACCTGTTTCAGAGAGAATTGTACAGAAATATTATATACATACACTAATAATACATTTTACTATCAAATCTAATTATAAAAACTTTTCTCTTGTACTTGCACAAGTACAGATGTGATATCAGGTTTAGATGTTTAGATTCTATAAATTTGACAGAATATTAGGAATCTTTCTTGTTTCAGTAATTTCTATGTCCGAAAAAATTTGGAATCTAATTAAACACCAAGCAACGGAAAAGGGTGGAGAGTGATTTGTAGCATTTGGACTGATGGACACTGCTTTTATTGTGATATATGAATCTTGACTATATTAATCTATTAATTATAGATTAGTTTAAAGCTAGTCAGACGAGTGCAGCTGGAGCTTCTAGGCGTTATCTATCACTGCCTATAGAAATTGCACACCTGGATGTTGTGAGAGTTTTCTGTCCCCTCCGTCTTCTGCTTCCTCACACTCTGCCTCTCTCTAGCCACGGGCCTAGACAGTGCCGCGCTGAAATATTGCACTTTTAGCGGACCGGACGTCTGGAGGCTGATAAATAGCGGCAGCGGTGAGGACACATTAGCCGTAAACGGTACAGGCAGCTGTAAAAAGAAAAACAGCTTTATTTCCCCCAGCTCTGGCAGACACATTACTGAGACGGACACAAGCACTCGGAGTAAATAAAACACGGGGCAGCATAAAGGCAACTGGCAGGGCGAGAGAGAGAGAGAGAGAGAGAGAGAGAGAGAGGGAGAGATGGAGTGTGGGGAAGACTGTGTGTATATAAGTGTGTGTGTGTGTGTGTGTCAGGCAGAAAGCTGAAGGATCACCCTGGGCCCCATAATCTTGCCCCGTAGGGCTGTGCGTCAAACGCCTCCTGTGTGAATGAGCAAGTGCTTTTACCTCCCTGTTTGTCACTCACTAACACCCCTCACCCCCACCTTAACACTCAGACACACACACACACACACACATTCATACACAAACAAACACACACACACAAACTTACACACATTACTCTTCAAAGCCGTACAGGTAGCAGTCATTTCTGTGTTATTGGCAGAGATTCAGAGAGAGAGTGGGATTATGTGTGTGGTTTAAGCTTTGGACAAAAGTATTGGGACACTTGTTCATTCATTGCTGCTTCCAAAATCAAGGCTGGACCCGTTTCAAAGTATTCATTATAATTAAATCGTAATTGTACAGAAATATTTCCCTAATAAATATGAATTTGGCCCAGGACCAATCTGGCCCTGTTTTTGCTGGAGTCTCATCAGCCTGGTTTTAATTAACCTCTTTGAATAATTAAGCACATGTTATCAAATGGAGCAAATAATTGAGGCGGTGACTTCGTTTTTAATTTGGCAATTTCCTGCCTCCTTTTCTGTGGGATTCATACTTTGAAAACATTGAACAGTAATGACCTTAATGAACAGGAGCCGGTGAAAGGAGAGCCGAGTTGTCTGGAATAAGTGTGGTGTAGTCGGCGAGCGCAGACAGGCCGGACGCTCCCGGAGGAGCCCTCAGTCTGAGAGAGTGTGTGTGTGTGTGTGTATGTAAGTCTCTCAGGAGAACCTGATAGGGCTCAGGGGAGCAGTGTGGAGAATCTCCACATGGCCAGCCTGCCCCAGTGTGGCGCGCACACACAGACGAGACTAGGTGCTGAATGTCATTACTGTACTGAGAGTGGGGACTGGCTGTGGTTGATATACACCGTACACTCAGTTCCTGTTGCAGTTTCTCACTTCTCCCACCTGCTGCTGTGGTGTTGTCGCCTCTGAATTGTATTGGGGACGAGCTTACAAATGTGTAGAGTACAGCTCCATGATGCAGCGGTAACGTTGGGGATAATGTCATCACACAGGCCCCAGACTAGTGTTTGAATTTGAGCTACACAATCTGGACAAAAGTATTGGGACACCTGCTCATTTATTGCTTCTTTTGACATCAGGGGTGTTGAAAAGGAGTCGCTGCTGTCCAGAGAAGACTGCTTTCTATTAGATTTTATAGCAGCATTGCTTTGAGGATTTGATTGTGTTCAACATCAGTGTTGATGATATCAGGATGTTGGATGGTCACAACCCCACCTCATCCTAAACTCACCAGCCCATCCCAAAATGTATTAGATGGAGCATCATCCATCATACCGGAGAACACAGTTCCACTGCTCCACAGCTCAGTGCTCAGAGTCCTATTCTACTGGCATTAGACAAGCTGTGTGTGTGTGTGCATTTGCACATCCGTCCCTGAATGCAATCAAATCCTCACAGTAATGCTACAAAATCTAACAGGAAGCCTTGCTCCCTGGACAGTAGGGGCAGTTTTACTCTTTGACATGTAATGCGTCTTGATTTAAAGTAACACAGAACGAGCAGGTGTCCCAATACTTTTGTCCCTATAGTGTGTGTGGAATGGTGATCATTTGTGTTAATGCATTTTGGCATCAGCTGAGATGAATGTCCATCTGACTGTGCAGATCACCTCAGCCCTAAGCGGGGGGTTTTGTAGGACTTAGTGAACCTATCAGATGGTATTTAAAAGCCTTCAGTGTACAGAGCAGACACCATATGGCTTAGATAACCCTGGTGTCAGATCTCAGCTGGTAGTACCACAGCCTCTCTCCCTCTCTCTCTCTCTCTCTGTCTCTGTCTCTGTCTCTTTCCCTCTCTGTCTCTATCTGGGAAGGTGGCAATGGCCCTCATCCAGGCAGCTTCATCATAGGTCTCCGTGGACTCTGCTCCTCAGGACAGACGGATCGCTGCCACAAAACTGAACGCCTCACTGCTTCTTCAATCATTCATGTGACAGTTAGCAGCCTATGGTGCCTAATGATTTTCTGTCATGTTCGGCCCGGAGACTAACTGAGTATTAAATAGCGGCGCAGGATGGACACATCATCTACAGAAACGTACTCGCTCTCAGATCCATCAAAGCTCAACTGTCTCAAACTAAGTGAAATACAATGCCGTCCAGACCCGCACATGTACGCACTTGCTTTTTATGAATGGCCTCCCTCTCAGACAGAACTCTCAGACTTTTCCACAAAGTGTTTTAATATGTTCTTCAGGTTGCTGGTGAACCTTGACCTCAATACCCCCAACACACACACACACACACACACACACACACACACACACACACACACACACACACTCCCCCACGCTGTTACTTTGCTTCAGATACGTGTCAAACAAAATGCAACAAACTGTGTTCATTATTTTGGCCTGTAGATCAATCAGTGTTGTATGGAAGTGCTACGCTTCATCATTTGTAGATCAGACTGTAGATCAGACTGTAGACCAGACTGTAGATCAGACTGTAGATCAGACTGTAGACCAGACTGTAGATTAGACTGTAGCTCAGACTGACTGTAGATCAGACTGTAGACCAGACTGTAGATCAGACTGTAGACCAGACTGTAGATCAGACTGTAGATCAGACTGACTGTAGATCAGACTGTAGACCAGACTGTAGACCAGACTGTAGATCAGACTGTAGACCAGACTGTAGATCAGACTGTAGACCAGACTGTAGATCAGACTGTAAATCAGACTGTACACCAGACTGTTGATCAGACTGTAGACCAGACTGTAGATTAGACTGTAGATCAGACTGACTGTAGATCAGACTGTAGACCAGACTGTAGATCAAACTGTAGACCAGACTGTAGACCAGACTGTAGATCAGACTGACTGTAGATCAGACTGTAGACCAGACTGTAGATCAGACTGACTGTAGACCAGACTGTAGACCAGACTGTATATCAGACTGACTGTAGATCAGACTGTAGACCAGACTGTAGATCAGACTGTAGACCAGACTGTAGATCAGACTGTAGATCAGACTGACTGTAGATCAGACTGTAGACCAGTCTGCATTAGACAGACTCGACCTGAGGAGTTGGCAAAATGACCTAATGGTGAAACTGATGGTTCAGCCAGAACACTAATTCACCAAGATCTATATCTATATGTCCCCTTTACATGAATGCACTCAGCCATTTAACGAAGTTGCATCCATTGCTGACACAGATGTGCAAATTCACACACAGCTTGTGTAGTACTGCCAATAGAAAGTATTGCCATGAACCTATTGGCACCATACCTAGAGGAAGAACTGTGATGGTGCCCCATCTGATACTTGCGGGATGAGTTGGGGTTGAGGTTGAGGTGGGGTGGTGATCACCTTTCAAATCAAGTCTGGTGTGTTTTTGGCTCTTTGCTCTGTAAACGGGTCTAGAAACTCCATAGCTCTGAGATTTCCTCTTTCTGTCTGCTTTTGCTGTGCTCACTAGCTGGATGCATCCAGACAAACGTCAAAAATGGCTACATAAAAAGTGGCTGTGAAGTTCTCACCATCATTCCTCAGCCTTTCAGCTGTGCTCCAACATGCAGTTTCTTTGACCTCTGCATTTTTATAGCATATTGCATTTTGCAGCATATCGCTGCTCATCATATAAGATGAGCTGTTCTAAAATCAGGTTCGTTTTCATGGTCCGTTTTTCTGTCCGGACAAATGCTCTTATTGCTCACAGCAGTGCTGCGAAATCTAGCAGAAAGTCTTCTTCCCTGGACAGTAGAGACAGTTACTCAGCAAAAGCAGGATCAGCTCTTTTTATTAGCCTTGATTTCAGAAGAAACCATGAGCCATAGATCGAACAGCTGCTTCTGGTTCTCTAGACTAACCGCAGAAATCGTAGAAATCCTTTTGTCCATATAGTGCAACTTCCAAAACTTCCAAAATCATGTTAGTTTGTAGATCCGTATGGCTCAGATATATGTGTGAACTGCAGATTATTGCAGCCTGTGATACCAGTGATGTGTTATGCTGAAAAAACAACAAGAAAAGTTTTGGCTGGAAACTCTCAGTGAAAGCCGAATGCCATTACCTGTCTCTCCACGGTTACCTCACCGGGTCCTCACTCGTCATTAAGGCAAAGCCTCAGCCTGCGAGCAATAGCAGCACCCAAAGCACTGCGCTAAACATTGAAGTCCCTGTATACCTTATTCATTCCTGCGCACACGCGCAAGAGAGAGGCTTCCCCCGCACATCAACATTGTTTTCTGGGCGCGTGTCTCTGCAGGCACAGCGCCGCTGGAGTGGCATGAGTATTTATTATTCAAACACCTGTGTTCGTGTATTCTGTTTTTTGGAGCTGGGGAGGTGCAGAGGTCTGTGTTTGGTGTTTGGACATGCTCAGCTGTCTTCACTGTCACTGACAGCTTTCACATCAAACCTGCCAGGGCCAAAAAATTCCCCCATTAGCCCCAGAGCAGTGTGCTGCAGCGCTGTGGAGAGACCCGAACTTCTCTCTGTTTGCCCGGGCAACTTTTCCCCTCGCTCTAGAGAGAGAGGCCTTGATTATAGAAGCAATTAAATGGAGAGAGTGTAATCACATTTTGGGGAGTGTTTTTGTTAGGGGAAAAGGAACGAGGGGATTATTGCTTATTGCTTATCTTAGAAAAAAAAAAAGAAGCCGTCCAGGGGCCGCCGCACTGCTGGAGGGGAATGACAACATTCACCGCTGAGAAATGTGTCACTCAGTTGTGTGTTTTTTTTTCCTCATCTTCTCTTTAGCTCTCTCTGCATGCATGCACTCACTCACACACAAACACAATGTAGTAGTGTTAGCAGTATCATAGCATTTCTGTTTGATTTGACACTATAATTCATTCTAGTGCCAAAGGAATCTAATTCATTCACATATACAGATACAGATAATAATAATAATCACCCTTGTTGTGCACACACTGCACTGCGCAATCGTTTTTAGGCATGTTAGAGAATCATATGTATATCTTGTATATGTGTGAACATGTGACTTTATATCTGGTCCCTGGTATATCTGGTTTTCTAAAAGCATCTTAGTGTTAGAATCATCTTAACTGGTAGAGAGAGTGTTTTCGGTGATGCTCGCTTGCTTTATCAATATTTGCAATACTGATCGATATTGAAATACTGGCCAATACTGATCCAAGATCTGTTTTTAAAAAAGTACCCAGAGTCCTTAGAATTTAGGAGACTGGCCACTGGTTGAAATGTGGACAGAAGCTCCCATCTTTTAACAAAATGAGCCAATCAGCTTGCTGGTTACAGAACAAGCCGAAGAACCGAACTCGACAAACTACTCATATGCTTTTTTTGATGTTATCAGTGGTTTAAAATGATCATCTGACCTTCAGTTTCCAGTATTTCGGTCTCTCCCCATTCATACAAATTGAAGCCTGGTCTCGTATGACTGCAAATAACTGCCCGGCGGCGTTGCAAAGACAAGCAGACTTGCCTATAAGAACTTTGATGCACTTCCTTTAAGCTGGGCATCTAAAGCAGACTATAATAATGAAACAACGGTGTGATAATTCAGTATATGATGATAATATTCAATCCTGCAAGAACCTTGTATCATATGAACACAATATGTATCATGATACAGGGGTTCGGAAAAATATATTGTGTTAAATTGTAATATTGGAAACGAGACGATATATATTGAGATTTATTACAAATTTGCATAAAATCTGAGTACTCTTACAAAGTTTACTCTTTATCCAATCAGAACACCGGGATCTGCATGCAGAGCACCAACACTGCTATCTAGCATTCAGGGCTTAAACACAACACCAAATGAACCACTGCCTGACACCAATATTTACATAAAAACTATTCATTAATAATTGATTAATCAATACTGTGTTTTTGAGAATCGATACAGTATTGCAAAACACAATATTGCAATATTTCGATAAATCAGTATTTTCTTACACCCCTACTTACTCTGCTCCTGTGAATTTCGCAGGTTTGGTCATCTGAATGCTGGGGCATCAGTGATTGTCTTTTGTCCCTATAAAGAAAGAATGGCTGTGAAGGTTGGACTATTTGATGAGTGACAGTCTCAGTCACGCGGGCGTGTTTTATGTGTGGAGCTCATTAATAAAGCAGAGCCCCAGAGAGAGAGGCAGGGGAGAAACTCCGGCAGCGGATGTGTACGCGCCCAACTTTACGCCTTTTGAAATGTCAGGTGCAATTTAGAGCATGTGATCTTCAGAAAACAACGTTCAGTCACGCCGCCGCGTAGCTGTTTATTGTTTCCTCTTGTTTGACTCCTGCCATTGGTGTGTGGATATGTGTGTGTGTGTGCGCATGTGTGTGAAACCTGAGTTGACGAAGAGGGAAGGTGTGAAAGCAGTGATTGCATGGGTAGATGGGTAGAGAAAATCGTACACAGAACTGCTATCAGAGACGTCAACATTTGTCAGTATTAAATATGTGCAGAAATTCATGACAAATTCTTTGATCTTTATTTATTTTTAATCCTTTTACCCCTTTTAATTGTATGAATAGTTTGATGAAATGCTTTATTCTATTTCTAACTACAAAATTATAAATGTTTTGGTATGTGGAGTTAACATTTGTCAGCCATAACATTAATACCACCTGCTGTTTTTATTTGTATAGAGCTTCAATACACTCTTTAAAATAAAGGTGCTACATAGTAATGTGTGAGTGTGAATAACCTTTAAAAGACCCCCCCCCCCCAAAAAAAAAAAAAAACCCTTTCTCATGAATTAAAGGTTCTTTATCAATTTAAATGTCACATCTCTATTATAAAAAGGTTCTCTATGGAACCAAAAGTGGTTCTTCTGTAGCATCGCTTAAAGAACCTTTTGTAGTACCTTTATTTATCGAGTGTAAGAGGTCAAAAGATCAACAACATAAAAAAATGAAAACCTAAGACCCCCAGTGAGCAGCCAAAGGCAGCAGTGGCAAGGAAAAACTCCCTCAGAGCTGGAGGAAGAAACCTTTGGAAGGAATCAAGACTCACAAGAGGAACCCATCCTCCTCCACTGATCAGAACTATTTATTGATTATTGATAAAAGTCACAGAACCACTGCATAAGACTGTTCTCCTGCTCAGGTGTGCTGATATATCATATCAGAAATAATAAGAGTAATATTGAGTAGGTCCTCCTTGTGCCGCCAGAACAGATCTGACCATTCGATGCATTCGACTCCACAAGACCTCTGAAGGTGTCCTGCTGTGATATCTGACACCAAGACGAGCGTTAGCAGCAGATTCTTCGAGTCCTGTATGTTGTGAGGTGAGTGGGGCCTCCATGGATTGTATTATGTTGATTGACTGGCCTTTCCTGAACCACTTTTAGTACATGCTGAGCACTGCATAATCGGGAACACCTTCAGGTGACCTGCATGATGTTTTGGAGATGTTCTGACCCAGTCGTGTAGCCATCACATTTTTTTTACTTAACCTATTAGTCCTAATTAGTCCTAATGTTATGGCTTATAGGTGTATTTAAAGATGCAGCTTGACTTAGGCCGCACTCCGACATAATGAAGTAATGCAAGCATGTGGCGGAGCATCTTCTCTGGAAGAACATTTCTGGACCCTAAAGACTACAAGTCTGCAAATCAGCTCTGCGTAAGAAACTCTTAATTTCTCTGCACAGAAAGGGAAGAAGGAGAAGTTATTTAAACTTGTTAGCTTTTAGCAGGCATATTAAATGTGTCAACCCCTAAAGTAAAGCCTTGTAAATGTCTACAATATTTATATTTTCCTATTTGTCAACCAAGAGTTCATAAGGAATTCATGAAAAAAGCCTCTCAAACGCTTGCGGTGGGAACGTTTTGTGCGGCGCATCCATTTTTGAAAAGGCATCATCCATTAAGGTTCATCATAGGAGATTTGCATCCTCTGCCTTCAAAACGAGATAAATATTTTCCTTCCATAAATTCTTTAAGCCCATAAGCCATAAAACAGAAGCCCGAAGCCAAATCCTTCTGCTTTGAGTAATGTCGTGTTTAAAAACACTAATGGACTTGTGTGTCACTTCGTTTAGTGAATAATTAACAGTTGCGCTGTGTGCACAATGCGCCACATTGCATTATTGATCTCCTGGTTGTTTTGGACTCCTCCTCTGGAGTGTTTTCACTTCAATTAATAAATAGTCTGGTTTGTGGAGCGCTCACACACTGCGGTTTGTCATGTTAAAAGAGATGCAGCATCTGTGTTTGCTTTGGAAGTCGCTTCTCGTGTTGGCCACTTCTTTGAGCAAATTCACTTCTGCTTGTAGGGTTGTAGTGCTCATGGACTTTACGGCCTCAGTTTTAACATCATTTTCACCAGGCCTTGTCTTTGTTGGATGCAAGTGCGAGTTCACTTCATTAGACCTTTTGAAAGAGTCTTACAGAACTAAGCAGAGCAGCTTAGGTCCTATTTCAGCGCTCTTTAAGCGAGCCATCAATCATGCATTATGCAGCTTGATTTAGGGTGTGTCAGTGTGTCTTTTCTATCGTAACAACGGGAAAAGTACGGCTTGTGCGGCTGGAAACGTGCAAAAGGTGTACGAGCGTGTACGAACAATTCACTGCCAAGACAGCAATGAACGTCTGACTGTTGACGTCTGTCTAGATTGTTTTCAGTCAGTGGCGCACCTGTGTTGCCAGGATAGCAAAATGCCAGAAATTTACCAGAACACACCTCATTGCAAGACCACCGCACCCATCGACGTTGATATTCACAAGCACCGTTGCTGTTAAAGCAAAGGCAGAAGGCATGAAAAAAGATTGTTGGCGGGGTGTAAGATAAGGTGCCTTGCGCAGAATGTAATATAGGGCCCAGAGAATAAAGCATGAGGACCAAAAAGACAGAAATGCAAAGCAGAAGGAAACCTAAATAACCCCTAAACACGGAGAACCTACAACACGCACATATCAACAGTGTCAGACCAGGAGGAAAAAGACCACAAGACACAGTCAGGATCACCTGGGGAGTATAATGAGAGGGCAGGGCAACCAAGGAGACACAGGAGGGAACATCGGGTCTGCTAGGATCATTGTCCTGTTGCAAGGTCCAGTGACACCCAAGCTTCATTTGCTTTCTCACAGAAGACATGATGATTCCTCCTAGAATTTCCCAGGGTGTTATTTTCAGCATCATTCTTTCTCCTCCAGAAATATCACTGATCCAAACACACCTGGAAAAAATTCCAGTTCTACAGAACAGAATCTCAAAACCAAGACTCAGTTTTAGAAGAAGTCCTGGAAGATTCTGGAGTGGCCATTACAGTCGCCTGACTTGAACCACACAGGCTTTTAGGGATTTGAAGAAGGCACCTGCAGCAGCAAACCCAAGAACATCAGTAAACTGGAGGCCACTTCCCATGAGGAACATGACAGTAGCTTATCAAGTCTATGTAGCAAAGCAGCATCAGGACTTTTTTTCTGTGTACCAAAGCAGGTCACCTTTCAGTTTCGGTATCTTTTCAGATGTCCATGTTGCTTATCAGAGTTTGTTTGGAAGGAGACCAAAAGCCAGCATCTAAAAAAGGTATCGGTCTGCTTGTTTGGGGGGCACGAATGAAGGAAATCGTACCAGGATTTGTTTTGATCGAATGAACCCTCAGGCTGAAATACTCTTCATTCTTTAGCTTCAGTTGGGCTTGATTTGTCCAGGTCTTTATTCAGTAATACTGTTGATGGTCTGATCTACAGCACTGTTTGATGTTCATCTGTTCCTGCTGATACTCTGTTTCTATTTCTGAAATCACGTCTGGAAAAGCTGTTGGAATTCAGCTATGTGGAACAGCTTTTACAGTAAGATAAGCCTGTGTGTAATGTTGGGCCTGTGTGAGCAGTATACTGTAGTGCAGCTATTGTTACATGGGATTTGCTCACACTGGAACTATAAAGATTCCCTATCAATCTCTCTGTTGTTCCTTCTGAAAGTATCCCTCACAGCTTTGAGGCCCACCTGCTCGCTCTCTTTGCATCTCTGGAAGGTCTTATGGCCAGCGGGCCTCATGGACAGCCTTAACCTTTAACCCTGCACACTGACCTCCTCTCATATAAACCCTATTCACAACCATGTAGCTTTTACTGGGGTGGAGATGCAGAAAACAGCTCAGTACTGAGGAATGTCATCAGCTCTGAGGCATCCGTCTTTCTAACCCCCCCCCCTCACTTTCATTTACTCTCTGTATTTCCTCTTTATTTATCTTTCTCAATTTTTCTGCCTCTTTCTTTTTTCTTTTGTCCTTTCATTCTTTATGTTTTCTTTCTTTCTTTCTTTCTTTCTTTCTTTCTTTCTTTCTTTCTGTCTTTGTTATCCTTCTCTCTTCCTCTCTCTCTCTCTCTCTCTCTCTCTCTCTCTCTCTCTCTGCTTTCGTTTATTTTCTTTCTTTCTTTCTTTTGTTTTTAATTAATTCGTTCTTTTATTGTTTTATTAATTCTGTTATTCTTTCTTTCTTCGTTTAATTATTTCTTTTATTTTTGGTCTTTTATCCCTACTTTCTTTTGATCTGTCTTTTATTCTTTCTTTCTTCTTTTATTCTTTCTTTCATTTATTTATTTTCTTTTATTGTTTTTCCTTTCTTCTTTCTTTCTTTCTTTCTTTTGATGTGTCTTTTATTCTTTCTTTCTACTTTTATTCTTTCTTCCTTTCCTCTTTCTTTTATTTATACATTTTCTTGTATTGTTTTTCCTTTATTCTTTCTTTCGTTTATTGTTTTTCTTTTATTCATTCTTTCTTTACTTGTTCTTTCTCTCTCTACCTCTCTCTCTCTTTCTTTTTTTATCTTCCTCACTTCTTCCTCTGTCTCAACCTTCCTTTCTCCCTCTATCTCTCTCTCTCTCTCTCTCTCTCTCTCTCTCTCTCTCTCTCTCTCTCTCTCAGTGTGATTGTAGAGTTGTGTATGGTGGGGATGTAGCAGTAGTAGTGATCTGGAAGCTTATGTCCGTGCTCTGCAGACTCAGGGGTATTTACATTATCAATTAACTGAACATTTAAGGGCTTAGCTTATGGAAATGTGCCCTAGTGGAATAGCCATGGCCACCTCTCGGCTGGAGCTGGAGCTCTAATTACATTCTCAGGAGTGCCTTCCTTGAGAGGAGAGATTTGAGTGTGTCTGGGGGAGTTCATTTCTGATGTGCATTGAGAGCATATCCATATCGATGGGTGTCAGAATCAGACCCATGAAACATGCAATTGAGTTGTCTAATGAGTATTTGAGTGTTTGTTGTTATGTGTGCTGTGAGCATCCTGATCATTCACACTTCCAGAGTTCAATTACAGCTTTATCAAGACATTCTCATTATAGTGCAAGCCTCATCACGGCCTCCGCATATAGCAGTATGATCGTACTGTCCATTCCATGCAGATACATACTACATTGACAAACGTATTGGGGCATTCATAGTTTCTTCTGAAATCAAGGGTATTAAAAAAGAGTCGATGCTGCTGTTGTTGGAGTAACTGTCTCTACTGTCCAGGGAAGAAGGCTTTCCACCTCATTCCCAAAAGTATTGAATGGAGCACCATACATCATTCCAGAGAGCACAGTTCCACTGCTCCACAGCTCAAAGCTGGGGGGCTTTGAACCCCTCTAGCCCATGCCTGGCATTAGGCACGGTGCCAATAGGTTCATGTTGTCTACTGGGAGTAGACAAGACAATGTGTGTGCATTTGCACATTTTTGTCAACCTTATGTGCAAAATAAAGTAGCTGAATGCATTTAATAGAAGGGGTGTCCACAAACATTTGAACATATAGTGTAGTACAAGCTCCAGTACAAGCAATATTTGAATGCAGTCTTACATTAGCTTTTGACTAATTGACCTATTAAAAAACAAGTGACAGTCTTTTGATGTAATCTTTTCGATCTTACACAGGTTTAAGACTATTTAAAACCATTTGGCTTGTTGTTATTATGAACATACTAAATATTTCGCCTTTATCCTGTCTGCTTCTTCCCTCCTGCACTGCAGAATCTGCGCCTCACAGATAAAACCATGTGCAATAAATCATCCCTCTTACATCAGCCCTCAGATTTTTAGACCCTTTAAAAACACCAACAGCTCTATATGTATCTACATGGTTCAGAATTACGCTGAAGAAGCGCAACATACATGAAAATAAGAGCGTTTTTTCTTCCCCCATAAAGTTTCTATTTCTGGGATTTTCTTCGAAAAGTGGTGATGTATACACCTCTGGGATTTATTCTGATTTCGGAAATATCTGTGGCAGAACACAGATTTGTCTCTTTGTCTTTATAATTCAGAAATAAAAGTGTTGCACCTGTTAGACATATAGTGGAGGAATAAATCTCACGCTTAAGTAATTTAAAAAAAAAAGGAAACTTTGGGGGATTTGGGTCTGTCTCGGTAAGAGACGCGTTCTGTCTGGGATCCTGGCTGGTCCCTGCAGACCACCACAAATAGGAGCGATGTCAGAGATTGCATTTGGGTTGCTTAGCGGGGAAAAGCCGGGAAATGTGTTTTTCCTCTCCAGCCGGTTCCTGGCACAGAGACAAAGACATCCTATTCCTCACGCATAGTTAACCTTTTCATTAAAGCACATTGCATAATTATTGTGAGAAGTGCCAGCATCCTCTATTGTTGTTTAATTAACCAGTTAATGTTGTTAGACTGTGCTGCAAACCATTCATTTGTCTTGCTTAAGGAGCCTCTCTTGCCATAACAGAAGGAAATTGAGTTTGTTATTTATTGTGAACGGAGACTGTGTGACGGTTATTAAATTTTAATAAGCTCCAATTTACACTGTTGGGTTGTTGATGACAGCAAAGACTTTATTACAGCACACCATTGGAGCGCTGACCAGCAAAACCTTTGAATTGCAATTCGCCGTGCCATTTTATCGGCTCGGTTAAAGAGAGGCTTCTTGGCGCGCCGGCGTGCAAAAAAAAAAAGGCCCGGCCTGTGGCATTTTGTGCATCACTTTATTGGAAGGGAAGGTGGGATGATATAGCACAGCCATATGTGAAGTTGCAGTCACTTATTGATCCTGGCAATATTCCTCAGCACTTAACCTTTACACTAGCTGAACGCGATATGAAGTCCCTTATTGAATGTGTACTTTTATGTTCTCCTCTTGTGACAGTCCTAATCGATAGCTTCTCCCTCATTAGTTAGCCCGGCTCTAAGACCAGCCACTTCTTACAGAAATTTATCCACTTAGCCAAAAAAGGCTCCAGGTGCTTGTTATAGCAGGTACTTCCACTTCCATCCTGTCATCAGCAGCATGATGCTAAATCAATGCAGGCCTTGTTGGGTGCATGCGTTAACTTTATACAATGCCATAGCTTGATATTTGCCATTTCAGCTGCAGTTGCACTGTGCATAGACCTAGCAAAACAGCTAGTAGAGCTGCACTCTACAGACAAAAAACAACCATCCAATCCAAGAGGTGGGGTGGTGATCATCCAGCATCTTGAGCTCATCACCACTATTTGTCGCCTACTTCAGTCAAATCGTCACAGCAATGCTGCTCCAAAATCTAGTAGGATCAACTGTTTTTTTCATTTCAGAAGACGCAATGAATGAGCAGGTGTCCCAATACTTTTGTCCATTTACTGTATGTGGACCCTAGGTATGACTTCCCTCATTGTCTTCAATTCGCAATCACATCCATGTCATTGGAGGAGATCTGAATGATACAGAGAGAGGAGGGCCGTCCTACCTGCCGAGAAAGAGGCCAATTATGCTCTCTTGGACTCCCACGCATGGCTGTGGCCTTACTGGGAACTGAATCTGCGAGGCAATGCTTAGATGGTTGCACCACCATCATGAGCCAGTCAGTGTTCTAGATGTAACGACAGTACCCCATGATCTACCGTGATGTAATTTATCAAAAATAATGATAACATGCTCTCGCATGGCCCGCCCCCTTTTTGAACGCGAGTCTCTTAGGCCTGTAATGAAGAGTAGGCCTTGCTTTCACCTGCAGAAGGGGGATGTTCTCTGGCACTGTTTTTGTTTTTTATTCCCCTTATGCAAGCAAGATGTTGTTGGCCATGCACTATTAATCACTCCAGTCTACATCTGTTCGTTTTTTTTCATACACCTCCACCTGAATTTCCACTGTCTGAGCGCGCTCCCACCGACCGAATTCCATCCATCTTCGGCGTGCAATCGCCTGACACATTATCTCATTAAAATGTACAAAGAAAACTCCTTCTCTTTATCTGCGATAATCTAATTAGCATCGGGCAGATGGTTTAATAAGCGATATCTCCACCGTTTAGCCTCCCAGGCGAACCAGGTGGAGAGCTGTGGAGCCTCCTCCAGTCCTCGCTCTCTCTTTTCGTGCTGTGAATGGCTCTCCAGGGCTCATATTATTGCTTCCTCTGCCTGAGGGTACCAGCAACTCCCCCTTTACCCAAACGAATAAAGAGCAGAATGCAAAGGGAATCAAAACTAGATGGAATTCTAATGATTTTGCTTATTAACCAAGTCTAAATAGCGAACAGATGTTAGCCTTTGCCCAGCCAATCGAATTGTTCGTTCGTGGCATTTTTTCCCCCTGCAATTGTTTGTCTTCTTCGTGTGGTTATCGGGGATAATGACGCTTTTTGAAATTGCCTGCGGCCGGAGATCAATATCATATTATGCAACCGTCTCTTTGACCTTGCGGCGCGTGTCTTTGAGACATGACTGGGAAGTGCAAGGGAGCATTGAAAGAGTCAGGCCATCATTAAGAGAGGGGGGAAAAAGTCCAGTGTCCAGATTACATTACGCCGGCGTTTTTCCCTCTTCTGACAGTTTCTGCTGGCTGATAATGAGGCTGCGCGCCCACTGCTCAGACATGAATGCTCAAGTGAAGTCCAGCCGACAGCCGGGGCATGGCCGCCGCATCTGGAATCTAGGCAAATAGGAGTGGGGGCCGGCAGCTTCCTCGGCCGCTCTAAAGCGGAAGGGCCAGATCCGCTCAATTACCTCCTCAACTTTTAGCCCAGGCTTTTCCCGCTGACCGGCCGAGGGGAACCGTAATGAGAGCGGATTTAGAATAAAAAGATGTGCGCATCTACAAGAGCAACGGGCGGACCAGGCTTGGATTGACGGTTGGAAGTAGTGGAGGTCAGTGCTGTCTGTGGAGCATCACGCCGGTAAGGGACGTAACGGAGAAGCCCAACAGAGCCAGACCGCTGCCCAGCTCTGCCAGACCCACAGCACCTTCTCTAATTCACACAAATAGGCCTTTCCTCCACACTCCTCTTCCCCCGAAAAAGGGCCTAATGGTGCCTTTTAACCTTCAGCTAAGTTTGGAGTTTAGAGCATAGCGGTCCTTTTGTTTCGCAGGGCAGCACTCCTTATTAACACACAGCTGCCTCAAGCAGTGCTCAACAAGCTTCACTTCCCTTCAGAAGTTTGAGGACACAGTCCCTCCTTTTGAAAAGCTTCATATTTGCTGTTTCTTTTTTAGTTTAGCAGAAAAAAGTGAAGCATGTTTGAAGCATGAACCCCTTAACACAGCGAGTGCACCATAGGCTTTTTGAGGGGTTTTAAACCTGTTGAGTGGGTTTTGTATTATTCTAGATTCCTGCTATTACCAAAATGCACATTTGTGCCTTAGGGATCATCTAACCCTTAGAAGAGGGTTACTGTTTTCATTTTTCTATACAATCCAAGTGTAATGTCATATTAAATTCCATAGTGACTTACACAATTACATGTAGAGTATGAACACTTCATTCAGAATGAATAGAAGCCTTACCATCAGACTTTCTACTATTTGCTTGCTTTCGTAACCCAGAAAACACTGCGTAAGACCTCCAGATTGAGCATAAACTCGACTCGTTTGGGTGCGTCTGTTTCTGTGTCCAACTCCTGTTTGGTTTCTGTGATTCTGCCTGATATGTAGCCACACTAAATAAAATAGCTGAGCTGACTAGCATAGCATTTCAGGCAAAATGTAGTAAGACTTTTTTACTACAGTATTTGGACACAGCTGACCTTCAGTGGTTTGCTCCAGTAGCCTGACCTAAACACTGGCTTCACAGCTTCACAATAAAACTCCCTTTTTATACAAATTTGCCCAAATATACAAAGGATTGTACTTTTATTCACATGCACTATATGGACAAAAGTATTGGGACACCTGCTTATTTATTGTTTCTTCTATAAACAAGGGTATTAAAAAGAGTTGATCTTGCTTTTGTTGGAGTAGCTGTCTCTACTGTCAGTTACTCTACAGAGAAGAAGGCTTTCTACTCGATTGTTGCTGTGAGGATTTGATTGCATTGATTAATTGAGTGTTAGTGAGGTCGGGATGTTGGATGGTTCCCACCCCACCTCCTCATTCCCAACTCCCCAACTCATCCCAAAAGTAATAGCTGGAACACCAACCATCCAGATCCACACTGCTCAACATCTCAGTGCTTTATACCCCTCATGTCCATATGTCCATAGGTTCATGTTGTGCTTCTCTACAGGGACTAGACAAGCTGTGTGTCTACATTTGCTCATCTGTGTAGTGGAGTAGCTGAATGCATTCAGTAGAAGGGGTGTCCACAAACATTCTTAAACAACCCCCAAACATTTTATTTAATTGAACTAGCATGTGTTTTTGCACTGTTCTTACCAGAAAATCATCCAGGCATAATGAGATGGCACCTGCTTGACCCATCTTCAGGATCACCATCCAGATACAGCTAGTTCACACCCTAATTAACATCATTCTGCAAAACAAGACAGTGAACACAGCAGTAAGTCATACTCCAATATCTCCTCTTCTGCTTTTAAACCTTAATGCATCCATTCCTGGAGCAGAATATGCCGGATTTTTTCATTATTGTCGATAACTGTGACTTCTGAGCTTTAAACAGCCGAAAGGTTTGAGAGCTGATGAGTGCTGACATCATAACAAGGCGATAAAATATGTGGGCTTTGGCGTTATTCCCAGGTATTCCCTTTTGCGGTGTCTGTGTAGAAATTGTCTGTTGAGCGTTCTGTTGAAACGCGTCTTTATTAAAGCTATAATGCACTAAACGTTTAATGTATTGTGTATTAAAAACATGCATTGCAACATTTTGACAAACTCCAAACATCTGACAGGCGGTGTATGACACATGTGGACACATAAACAGTTCTGCCATTTGGATATGAACCATGTTTACACTGGTGGAAATCGTAACACACTCAATTAGATGGTCTGTGGTTGAGTTAATCAGTCTGAGAAAATGTTTTAAAGGAAAACTGATTATTTCTCCATCATCAACATTTAGGGCGTCATTAAAAGAGGCCTGCGTGAGCGGCCCCGGGTTAAAGATTAGAATTAGTGCTTTCGGTGCCAAAGCTACAGCACTGCCAGCATGATCTATGGGAACCCCCCCATGTTAATTGCACTCAGCTGTGAATTGGAACAATATCTAATTGTGTGGTGGATTAATTACAGGCATCTGCAGTGTGCATTCTTAAACAAGAACCCCATAAATAACAGCAGGTACATTCACACAGATGGGGATTCTTTTGCCAAGCCATCATTTTATCATGGGGGAAGGCAAATGTCAACAGGCACTTTCTCTTCACGTTTTAACCCTCGCTAGGTTGCATTCTAGCGCCTTAGGTAATTGCTGTGAAATTGTTACCTGCGTTTGGAAGAAGCGTAAGTATAAGGGGTGCAGAACATGTTAGGGGGCTATTTGTAGATAAATTGTTGTTCTGATATTGGAATCACAACCAATAATTGTAGTTTATTTCCCTCAACACTGCAACACTGCTCGCGCACTGACGCATGTGTAGTTATTTGTGGTAGGAGGGATGCCGAAGGAGAGATGCCATTTGACCCAGTACTTTTCAAACTACTGAGACACCCGTTTCTGTTGAGTTTAGGTCTTTAATTGTGAAAAACAAAATCCCTGAATCTCCTAAATTCCTTAAATTCATGTGCTTGGTGGCAGTTTATGCTCCTATTCTGTGTGAAAAGAGCTAAATATCACTATACATAAAAACATTATGTATAGATATCCACTGACCAGCCATAACATTAGCACTGATGATGGGTGAAGTAGAAAAACATTGATTATCTTCATCTACAGGGGCTTCATCTGTCAAGGGGAGAACCTACATATTAGGCAGCAGGTAAACAGTCAGTTCTTGAAGGTGATAAAAGTGTTAAAAGCAGGAAAAATAGTCAATTATAAGAACCTGAGCCACTTTGGCAAGAACCAAACTGTGACGGCTAGACGACTTAATGAGACAAACATCCAGTTTTTTTTTTTCTGCCCTGGTATCAAAGTGGTGGAACAAACTTCCCCTGGATGTCCAAACGGCAGAGTCACTCGCTGTCTTCAAACCCAGACTGAAGACCCTCCTTTTTCAAGAGTACTTGGGCGAAGTGTAGTGTCGAGTATTGTATTGGCTTTTATATTTAGTAGTGTCTAATCTTAGAGAGATCTTTTGGATCCTAGTCTATACAAACTAGCTAGGGGTATTTTCTTAGTAAACAGTAAAGCACTTTTGTAAGTCTCTCTGGAGAAGAGTGTCTGCTAAATGCCTTCAATGTAAATGTAAAGTGGTGCAATGCCACCTGTGAATGCGGGGCATATACATCCTTCTATTCTGCAGCCCAACTACTATAATAGTCAGTTTATGCTCCTATTCTGTGCGAAAAGAGGCTAAATATTACTATACATAACAAAATTATGTATAGATATAAACCGACCAGCCATAACATTAGCACTGATGATAGGTGAAGTAAAAAAACTTTTATTATTATAGATGATTATCTTAATCTACAGGGGCTTCATCTGTCAAGGGGAGAACCTACATATTAGGCAGCAGGTAAACAGTCAGTTCTTGAAGGTGATAAAAGTGTTAAAAGCAGGAAAAATAGACAATTATAAGAACCTGAGCCACTTTGGCAAGAACGAAATTGCGACGGCTAGATGACTGGGTCAGTACATCTTTCCCAAAACATCAGGCAGGTCTTGTGGGATGTTCCTGGTATGCAGTGGTCGGTACAGACAAAAAAAATTAGGTACTGTAAAGTAAAAGTGCTCCAATAGTAAAAGTGCAACTGGTGAACCAGCAACAGTGTCATGGGCACCTAAGGCTCATTGATGGTGGCCTCACCTCACATCTTACAGGACTGAAAGGATGCATAAAGAAGGGACCTTGTAGAGCCCATACCTTGAATGGTCAGCTCTGTTGTGGTGGCTTACTCAATATTAGACAGATGGTGTTAATGTTATGGTTTGAGCACCCTTGGTCAAGTTACATGTGTTCTTAAATTTTCTAATAGACTATACGTCATCAAACTATCTATTGCAAACACGTCTGCATATAAGGTATATACAAGGGTTACGTCACATTTTAGATTTGTACATGTTATGTTTCATTTAGAAAAGAATGTGTGGGTGAGATTGTCGTTTGTCTGCCGGAGAAAGAGGGACCCCCCCTCTATATGCATTTGTGGCCTTTGTAGATTCTCTTATCCAGAGTGAAAGTGTTTGGAGGGGTACTATCGTCAGTCTTACCCTAGGACTTCCAATGGGGCCTAAGGATGGTGCTTTTTCCTGGGTGGTGACCAGGTGTTTACTGCTAGTCTTAATCAGCTGTTCCACTATCACCCTTCAACCAAGTAATGGTGAGGCCTCTGATCAGTACCGTGAGCAGATCAAGCTTTAAGCATGTTCAGATTTATGGAACAGATTTATGGAAGCCGAGCATCCAGGTTTTTTTCTGACCTGGCAACGAAGTGCTGGAACAAACTTCCCCTGGGTGTCCGAACGGCAGAGTCGCTCGCTGTCTTCAAACACTGACTGAAGACCCTCCTCTTCTAAGAGTACTTGGATGAAGTGTAGTATTAAGTATTGTACTGGCTTTTATATTTAGTAGTGTCAAATCTTGGAGGGATCTTTTTGATCGTAGCCGATACTAACTAGCTAGGGGTATTTTCTCAGTAAACAGTGAAACACTTTTGTAAGTCGCTCTGGAGCAGAGCATCTGCTAAATGCCTAAATGTTAATGTTATTACTATAATGCTATAACAGTGAGATAAGCGTCGTTAAGCCGTTATTGTAAGCAGCTACGGAGGTCTGCTGAATAATATCAAATACTCTTGTACTTGTTTCATATTAGCATCGACCACAGCATGATGTTAATGAACAGTTCCTGTATCAGTCTGTCCTTATTAAAAATGCTGTAAATGATGTACACAGCTCACGCCAATCTGCTCCAAATAGCAGCCAGAAACTCATGACTCGCTATTTACAGACAACACTGTTCCCTTTAAAGGAATTTGCACAGTCAAATCTCTCCTGGAATCATAAATGTAATTAAATCTCTTAACACGCGGGCAAGCTCCGAATGCTTCCCCTGCTGAAGCACTTTTCCCTGCTGTTTTACAATCAATTAAAAGCAGGAAGATTCACCGCCATCGCCGAACATCTCTGATCAGCAGCATGCGGCCTTCCTTTATGATGTGCGCCAGCGTGTGTGGGAGTCTACTTAGTGTGAGCCCTGCTCTGGCAGGTGTGTTGCGTTCCGATGGCACCACCAAGCTTCCCGGCCTGATTCCGTGCGGCCTTCGGTCAAAACGAAAACTGTCTGCGCGTCGGGTTTGCATTAGGAATATTAATGCCCATATTAATTTTGTATTGACCTTTCTTGGCCGGCTCCATCCAGGCAGTCCAAACAGAGAGGGAGGCTGTTTTAATTCCCTGCCTCTGAAGACACACACACACACAGACACACACACATACACACACACACAGTCAGCTAGTGATGGCTAATGAAAAAGGCAGTCAAACAGTGCTGCTTTCACAACATATTAAAGCAGCAAGATCAATAGCCTACTTTATAATTATCACCAAACATTCCATCCACCGAGGCTTGCTGATATGCCATTCAATAGGATTGTCTATTTCGGCTTTAAACTAGGTCAGGACTGGATTAGGAGAAAAACTAAATTATTTTTGACATGTAATTGTGCATAAATTCAGGACATGACGGATGTCAGTGTTTTAAATAACAGCATGGTTTTGTATTGGGAGGTGAATCTCTACACAAGTCTAAAACTACAAAAATGTGGAAGCTTCCCAATCTGATTTATTGGCCAAGGAATTTGTTTCCAGCTGTTAGTGCATCTCTATTATTGACAATATACAACTACTCCACACATAATTTACAGACAATACACAATATACAGAGAACAATAGTATATACAGTATACATAGACTATACAAGGACATTTCTATACAGTGTGCTTTACATTGTTATTCACAGAATAGCGGTAAGCAACACTATACAGACAGTACGGGAGCACCAACCATCATTCAATAGATCAAAGTGTAATTTCTGTTTTCCCTCTCTGTAGATAAGAAATGTGTAGCTGTATTTAGATATAGATATCAGATGTTATATTTTATTATTTATGTGTGTATTTTGGATCAGCATCACGTCACTGGTGTGATTTCACTTCGTGTTCTGTGTGCTGTGCAGGACGGGCTATAATGTTGCACAACTGCAATTCATGGATGAAGAAACCAAGAAAATGTAAACTCCCCATGAACATTTCTTCAACATAAAATCTCATTATATTAAAGTATGTAATGCATTGGAAAGCCAAGCCTGTTTGTTGTTATGCTGCACTTGTGAGAATGAGAGCAAAACAGCTTCACTAACTCGGCCCAGGGATGGGTACAGCATTCAGCAACAAGAGGGTTAGTGAGGTCAGGATGTTGGATGATCATCATCCCACCTCATCATCCCCAACTTCCCAATTCATCCCGAAAGTACTGGATGGAGCTCCAACTACCTTTCCAGAGAACACAGTTCATCCACTGCTCCACAGCTTAATGCTGGGGGGCTTTATACCCCTCTAGCTCAAGCTCACGAGCAATTAGGTTCATGTTTATCTGCTCCAGAGAGTCCTATACTATCGACAGTACTTTTCTACTGGCTGTATGTGTGCATTTGCACATTGCATTTACATTACAAAGCATTTAGCAGATGCTCTTATCCAGTGCAACTTAAAAAAACAGTGCTTCACTGTTCACTCCGAAAATAACCTTAGCTAGTTTGCATTGGCTAGGATCCAAAACATACCTCTAAGCTTAGATACTACTAAACACAAAGGTCAGTTTGGAGACCACAATACTCGATACTACACTTCACCCAAGTACTCTCGGAAGAGGAGGGTTTTCAGTCTGCATTTGAAGACAGCGAGCTACTCTGCCATTCGGACACCCAGAGGACGTTCGTTCCACCACCTCAGTGCTGGGACAGAAAAAAGCCTGGACGCTTGTCTACCGTGGATCTTAAAGGGTGGCGCGTCAAGCCGAGCCGTACTTGAAGCTCAAAGGGCTCTTGATCAGCATTTGACCATTGCACACCTGTGTCAACATTGGGTGCAACTTAAAGTAGCAGAATACAGTCATTAGAATGGGTGTCCACAAACATTTGGACATACAGTGTATCATTTGTAACTTATTACATATTATATACATATTTAATCTCCCAGTAAAATCCAGTGCTATAACCTCATCAAGCCCTTCTTCACTAACCTGGACAGGAGTGGTGTGTAATGGTGCTAACAGTGTCATCTGAGCTTCTCTGTGGAGCTCTTTGCCAGAATCTAACCTGTAGCGATGTGCCAGAAGCTGTTAGCTGTGGCGTAAATCACCAGTGACACCCTGCGTCAGTATTTATTAATAATTGTTATTGTTACTTGGAACATTTTCTAATCATTCACAACCTTCTAATTTAACACTCCTGATTCAGTTCATCAGGCCTTCAGGAGCATCTGTATGTGTGAATCAGGTGGATCTGATTAGAGCTGCATTAAAACTCTGCAGGAGAACCAGCAGGAGCGCATTAGGAATTAGTTGTGCACTACGGCCGCAGACATCTAGCCAAATCCCTCTATAATGATCTGTATTATAAACATATTACTGCACAAAAAAATTTATATTCAGTGCTGATGTTTGCAAAGTTAGTGTTCCTACCCAATCCTCACCCTGCTGTGTAGATGATACCAGTTCTGTTCACCACTTTTTTTTTAGATCAGTGATCTCCAACCCTGTTGCTGGAGAGCTACCTTCCTGCAGAATCTGGATCCAACCCTAAACGTTCCCACCTGACCCAACTAATTGCTGCCTTCAGAAGACCTTGATTGGCTGACTGGGGTCTTTTAGATTGTCAAAGTTCATGGACCACACAAGAAAGACAAGCAGGGACGTTGCAGTCATTTTTAAAGTAAGGGGTGCGCTCTGTCCCCCATACACTGTATGGACAGTGGGGTGATACACTGGGGTATGGACAAAAGTATCGGGACACTTTATTGTTTCTCTCAATGGTTTTCAAGAGTTTATCCTGCTTTAACTGTCTCTACTGTCCAGGGAAGAAGGCTTTCTACTAGATTTAGGAGCATTGCTGTGAGCATTCAGCGACAGTTAGTGAGGTCACCAACTGCCCAACTCATCCCAAAAGTACTGGATGAAGCACCATCCATCATTCCAGAGAACACAGTTCTTCCACTGCTCCACAGCTCAATACTGGGGGCTTTATACCCCTCTAGCCTACGAGTGGCATTAGGCATGGTGCCTAAAGACACATGCTTATCTTCTGCAGAGAGTTTACAGGAGAAGGCAAAAATGGTCTTAACTCTGAATGGTAGTCAATGTGAAATAAGAGCTTATTCCACAAAATTTGGAGCATTTCTATTGGTCCATTCATCCAGAATGATTTACACAGTGTACAGAGCAACGGTGTACAGTTTTGCATTGGACAGCAGCGATATGCTCAATCAATAGCACTTAAATGCAATTGATACATTTCTATGTTGCTTCATAAACAATAATTAAAACCTAACCATTAGCATAAATATGTTAATGGCTTTTTGCCAACAAGTGTCAGGTCTATTAAAGGCAGCTTTTATTGTCATGGATGTAATTTCTTATCGGAAAGTGTTATGACAACACCAGGACAACAGGAAAAGCCTTCGTAAATGTTTATTCAGGTACAGTCAGTTGTAATAAAGGGCTTCTCTGCGTGTCAAGTAGCCTTATGAGCCCGTCCTTCAGTTAACGTGATCATAAAGGTGTGAAATAACAAACTTCGGTTTCTGTGCTGCTACGTAGTCGCTGTATAACTGGAGGTAAGAGGTTCTTCCGCAGTTCTTCTAGAGGTACTTCTAGAATTCACAGACTTTTTGGCTACACTTCCGACCTTTGGCCTTGTTTGTATGGAGGCCTGAGTGGAAACATGCCCAAGCTTTGTCCAGCGGGGCAGGGACAAAAGAAAAGGCGTTAACGCTCACGATGTGTTTTTCAAAAGCTGACTCTGTGTGTAAAGATCACTCAGGAGAAATTACATTTCTGCTTTGATTTAATTAAAGCTAAATATTGGCCAATCGTCAGCGGCCAGCCTGCTGGATGCTTGACACTATAATTATCTCCTGAGGTGCTTTGTCTTAAAGGCTGTGCTGGAGCGTGAAACCAATTCCGGCATTCGCTCATCAGGGGCTGCGTTTTTTCGCCTGTGTTTGCTTACCGCTTCCTTAAGTCATTTCTGAAACACACTACCAGATCAAGCGGCCCGCGCCTTGCGACTCGCACCAGTAAGGGAATTAGGGGGACACAGCTATTAATGAAGAAACTAATTCACTCCGTTTGGTGGTCTGGCCAGCGGTTTAGTGTCGACGGCAGGCGCAGTTAGAGCTGTTAGGCCTCGTCTCAAGACCACAATTACTTTTGCGTCCACTGGCGGCAGCGGTGGAGATGCTGTAATTTCATAAGCAGGGAGCAGATGGATGCAAATGTTAGCAGATGTGCGGAGGAGGAGCGCGGGTCGTACCGCGGTGATGTAAGCAGTGGATGAAGCTTTGCGCTATACTGTAACTTGTAGACGATGCAGTATGTTGCTTTTGATGGTGCAGCATTATGACAAGGAGCGCATATCCATCCATATATGTTTGCTACTGTTCGTCATTGACTTATCTACTCCCACTTTCTTTCTTTCTCTCTTTCTCTTCTCCCTCATGCGTTTTTCTGAATTATTCATCAATGTCACAGTAGTGACCCATTCCTTGTCAGCAGTGCAGTACCTGCAGCTATGGGCTACGGCAATAACTGCTCCGCGCTCTGTCTCTCTCTCTTTCTGTCTCTCTCTCTCTCTCTCTCTCTCCCCTGCCTGTAATTTGTGTCAGTGACGGCAGGTTGATGGCTGAGCAGCAGTATGTGTTGGCTCTGTGTGTGTGTATATGTGCGTGTGTGTGTGAGGAGGGCCCCTCTCTGTCACTGCCGTGTCACTGTGAGGAGCCTGGAGGAGACAGGCCGAGCGTTTCTTCGCCCCGGTGCTCTGCAGCTCACAGCTGCGACTTGTCACATTAGTCAACTCAAATTTTAAGAAAATCAATTCCAAACTTAAATTTGCTCGACTCCCACGCCTGTTCCTGCACTGCTTTCTCGCTCGGCCACTGGCTGCACCCCACCGCCACCACCATCACTATCCACCACACACATACATGCACATGCACTCTGCAACAGACTCCCAAGGGACACAAGTCATCAATCTTAAATCACGTCCTCAAAACTAATGGCAATCCGCTGTGCCGGCCCTGCTAAATTGAATTATTAGTGGGTTGACAAAAAACTGTCGGGATTATTTTATTTGGGGTGGGCCGTGAGCGGCTTAATGACAGGAGGTGGAGGGATGTGGGGTAAGTCAAGGTGTGTGTGAGTGTGTGTGAGTGTGGCTGAGTGTGGCAGTCCTGTGGACATTGCACTTTTCATCCGCATGTGCCGGAAAGCATCATCTCAACGGGTCCCGCCCTGACCTGTAGCCCAGCGTGCCTTCTTACAGCAGCTGAATTTGAAGGACGCTTAAGACCTGAAGAGCTCATCTTTTATGAGAGATTATGAACATGGAAGCCAAACCAACTAATGCATTGTTTACCACAGCACATATACCGAGGGTTCTGCTATGTAACAAGGGCTGCGAATCGCTTTGATACTGATATCAGTACTGATCCTTTAATTTCTGATTGCTTAAATGTTCAGTTCTGGCTCCTGATAGATGCCTTATTTTAATTGATTTAAATGCACAAATGTTGAATTAAATGTCATATACTACAAATGAGTCCAACTGTAGTCTGAGAAGCACCCCATAGAACTTAAGCAGAGCTGAAATCACTAACACTATGGCCTATCATTTAGACCAGCCTGTATTTTGTATTTTGGTTTAAAACTAGTGCTGTCAGCATTAACGCGTTAACACACACACGATTAATCTGCAAACTTTAACACGTTAACCTTTTTTAACACAAATTAATCATCTTGCCAAATTTGACCCCAACTTCCCCCCATAGGTCTCTCCCTCTTTACAGGCCTAGTGTCGTATTAGCGCTTTTATTTAGCGCTGTAAACACAGCGTCATTACTGTTGAGCTCAGAGGGTAGATTACACTTTATTTCTGCTGAAATATGGATTAAATCTCATAACCAACCCTCATACTTTTACACACATTCACACACACAGCTGCTCCTCTCATAGATCTTAGCTTAATCCAGCCCAATCACTGATCATCCATTTATCTCTTAAAAAGTCGGTGAAGCTTTTTCTCTAATAAAGCTTCTGTGTTCGAGCTTCGTCAAGTTCGAGGCTAAAGTTCTCTAAACTACACTGAGATATTACAACAAAAACACACAGATTTCTACACATTTATTTGTTCTCTCACCCAAAAATACAAGGATGTGCAAACTAGCATTTTAACTTGTGATTAATCAGAATTAATCACAGGATATTGGTGGGATTCACGCGATTACACTTTTAAAAGATTGACACCACTAGTTCAAACATGGGTCATGAGTCAATCACTGACACTGATAAGACTGCCTGCCTCTGATATTCAGTAGTACTGAGGTATTTCAGTCAATACCATCATTGTGGAAGCCCTGTGTACCAAAACCTGACCAATATTCAGTTAAGCTTGTTTGTCTTTATACCAAATCAAGGTTGTACAGCATAGCAAAACACTGTTAGGCTGCTTTTCCGATGCAGTGATAGATATAGATAAAACAGGGCAGTACTGCAGAGACAATAGACAGTAAATCACCTGTCACCAGTATTGAATCACCAGTAAATGATTACATCAGCTTATATACTTTTACTAAATGAAACAGGCTTGGGTAGTTTGGCTTCAGCAGTTCTTTATTAATTTGAAGTTGTCAAATTTAAATAATTAAAAAAATAATCTAAATATAAAACTATAAAACATATCATAACACTACTTCAAAGACCCTACATCATACCTTTAAAATGATCTTACTCTTTCCTCCTCAGGCCCATCTATAACATAAGGTTTTATACCATTAACTGCCATAATTGTTCTTTACTTGACTTCCGTCTTCTCTTTATCCATTCAAACGAAATCAGGCTGTTTATTACTGTACCTTTTAGACTGGAATATGTAAAGCACTTACAGTATATTGTCACTGTCCAAGGAAAATCATGTATCTCCAATTGGGTTTATAGTTTATAGGAAAAGGCAAAAATGCTTCTCACTTCGAGTGAAGGGTGTATAATTAGTCATTTATGTAAATTAGTTATTGTGTAAGTCATTTTAGATCATTCCTATTGGTCGGTCCATCCAGAATTATGTACATAGTGTACGGAGCAGCTGCAGGGTTCAAACCATGGAGAAAACGAAAAACTAAAAATGGATATATTTGGTTTTCATTGGACAGCTGTGATTTCCTGATTGGTTGCCCTGTATTGTGCCTCGTCGAGAAAGAAGTCTAGGCTAAACCCTCCTTTGGGTGGTGGAGTGGGACTGCATATCAGATATATATATATAAATATGTTGTTTTTTGTGACGTCATAACTGGGCTGTTTGCATGGAACAGGCTCTTTGTGCTTGTTTTTCATAGATGGACTGAGGAGTAAGCAGTACACTTCACGCTGTTGGTCATTTTTACATTGTCACCATTACTGGCACTAGCACCAACAGAAATGCTCAGATTTGTTTTTTAAATTTGACTTCAATGAAAAGTGAAGAAACTTTTTCTTTCTTCGGAACAGTTTTTGCCATTTTGGAGCTACAAGGTCTTTGCGGGAGAGTGAGATATGATATGGGGAAAATGAGTTTTTCCCTGATATAGGCACTTTAAAATACAGCCCAGTATACGTCAGTGTTGTGATGTCCACCATGCCGAATTCAGACACAGGTGAAATTTCAATATGCCTGTTTTTCCTCCTCAAATGATCTATATTCATCCTCAAAAATCACTTTCCGTCCGTAATTGTGTGTGTGATATAATATCCCCCACCCCTGAAAGTTTGGGCCGTGCTGACCTGAAGGTGATAGATGAAAGTTGTCCTCTCTCTGAGCATGGAGTCGAATTAAACTGAACGCTGCTGTTTATTCCCTCATACTCCAGCCTGAGAATCAAGTTTGTTAGCGACTGATTCGAGCCAGGGGGGTCTTTGTGTGAGGGGAAAAAGGCAGTGATTTCCTCTTGATGGAAAAGATGATTAGATTTGTTTTGTCTCTGTCTTCATTTGCTGGTGTCAGCAAATCAGATCAATGCTCTCCCTTGTCAACGTGTGCTCCTTGTCGAGCAGTCAGAATTAATTTGCCTGTGTGCCACTTATGTTTTTTTTTCTTTTCTTTTCTTTTCTTCTTTTCTTCCCCCTGAAGGCCTCGTGACTTCCTTCCTAGTCTCTCTGTTTAGCTTTTTTTTTTTTTTTTTTTAGTTTTTTAGTTTTTTTGGATGAGGGAGGAACGAGGGTTGTCTTCTATGGTGCTAGGTGCTACAATGTTGTTGTTATCATGATAAACTGCATCAACAATAGACTATTTTAAGAGTGTGTATCAGATTTAGACCAGTTATAGACAGCCAATCAACACCAACAGCACCCGGTGTATAATGACCATATAAACAGCATAAAAAGTGGCTGATTCGATTCCAGTGGATAATCATAAATTGTCTATTATCTCTAAAAATACCATAATCTTATTTTGGTGATTTATTTTTGGCAGTTGTTTAATATTTCAGCTTTCAAAATAGTTTAACGCTGTCATTAACTACTTAATAATACATGTTATTATTCATTGTATGTATTTATTATTGATTATTATTTATGAACTTTGAATTCCTTCTCAAGTCATCATGTCCTTCTCCTCTGTACCCCTTCAACTGCACTTGCAATGATGCTCAAACCAAACAGATCAAAATGGTCTTTTTTTGTAATAATATTGTTAATCAGCTCTGTGGTTGTGTGTGCATCACTTGTTGATGACTTGCCTGAATGACCAAACATGCGAGAGAACAGTGTAGGAAAGATAATTCTATCCATGTGATCTCCTTACTTGGAAATCAGCCTCCCAGCTAGTTCAGGTGGTATTTTTTTGCAGGTTGGTGTTGTGTTATGAATCTGTAATGAAACATAATCACACAAATGATAAAACAGACTAAAATAAAAAAGTAACTCTCAGCCACTTAGTGACTCTTAACATACTAAAGCTGGTGGTCCCTGGTTTTCCTAGCCTTTTTGTTCACATATGAGCATACTTAATTACTGGTGCATTTGATCTTCTCCAGACAAAAACATATTGATTATGGTTCCTCTGGCCTTGCTAACAGCACTAGTTGGACATTGACACTCCCACATTTCAACCATAACATTAATACCCCTATTAAAGGTGAAGTGAAAAACACTTCTCCATATTCTCCATATCTACACTGGCTTCATTTGTCAAGGGGTGGATAGAATAGGCAGCAAGTGAACAGTCAACTCTTGAAGGTGGTTGAAGGATGATGGTTTTGGTGGTGAAATGGACAGGCACAAGAATCTGAGCCACTTTGACAAGGACGGGCATCTCCGCAGGACTTGTAGAGTGTTCCTGCTATGCAGTGGTCAGTACCTACCAAAAATGGTCCAAGAAAGGAACCACCGGTGAACTGGCGACAAGGTCATGGGCACCTTAGGCTCTTTGTTGTGATCCATGGAGGCCTCACTATACAACTTACACTTGTCGTCTTATTCGTTAGACACCTTCAAGGGTCTTGTGGAGTCCATACCTCAAATAGTCAGATCTGTTGTGGCGGCATAAGGGGGATCTATTCGATATTAGGCAGGTGGTGCTAATGTTTGAATTAGAAGAGGTAGAGGACAGAAATGAGACCTGACACGGTACGTGCTGTTGTTGAAACTAGAAAAGCAATAAAAGAGAAGGAATGATGCAAGCTACAAAGTTTGTGTCTGAGGAGATAACTATGCACCAAGCAAATGTCTTCAAATATCCTGCCATAATCTCCAGATCTCCACATCGGCCAGCTTTAGCTGTTGCTCCCTCGTTTGTAATAGGTAGCAGGAGTTATGAGGATTGAGGCCCTTTCTGCTGTTTACCCTGATGGAGTGGCTCCGGTTCTGAAGCGGCTTGACAACTTTCTTGCCTTTGTGCTGGAGTTGCGTCTCCTGTGGGGAAAAGAGGGGCCTGTGAGTCGTTATTCATCATTGGCGGTTCTGTTCTGGCTCGGCAGTCTCCAATGGCAGCAGTCTATCTCGCTATCATCCATCATTAGCCCGAAGTCACGTCAAGACGCGGCTTGCCCTCTCCACAGCGGCGCAATTAAACCTCCTTGTTTTTAGCAAATAAACAAGAAGCTCATATTGAACTAGACCTAACACGGACATCGTCAGACGAGTCAATGAATGAGGATCCAACGTAGCCGATAATTAAGGCGCCATATGACTGGAGCGTGCTCTTCGGTGGACTCTCGCTGTCTGTCATGCAGTCTCTCCAGGCTAGGCTGACTTGGCCAGGCTGTTTGGGAGACTCCTGTCCTTCTCCTCTCTGCATCTGCAGGACAGCGAGAGTGGCACTGCCTATTACTGAGTGTAAACCTGTATGTGCGGCCCTGTCCACAGGAGACTTGTCAATACTCTGAGCCATATAGGTTCTGGCAGTCTTTCTTCAGGGACAACATTTGCCTTGAAGTACCGTCTTTCCTCATCTTCAATGTCAGCCCGCGGGCTGGAAGACAACATATGTTCTCTTCATGTCCTCCAGACATGGCTGGGCCACTTGTGTCGGCGTGTGGTTATACAACTCGAGCGCATCGTATCGCTCTCCTCTACGCCTGCATCCGAACAGATGGCGCAAATTATCGTGGCAGTGATGCTCAAAAGTACTTTGACAAACATAAAGCGGCACCCCCGCGTTGAAATGACAAAATCATTAATTGGAGTTGGGTAAGCTGGTGATTGTTTCTTCTGCTTCTTCTTTTTCTTTTTTCCGAGTGCTTTTGCACAGCATGAGCGCCTGTCTGAAACTCGCAGATGTAAAAGATTAATCTGTTGCCTTCAGGTAGGTGAGATGAAAATCAATGCCTAGGATGAGGGCTCCTCCTCACTGTTTAGATTTTTTTTTTTCAATTCTCTGCTCTTCAAACTGAAAAAAAGGGCCGGCTTTGTCCTTGAATTGGACGCTGTGATGATGACTCCTCTGGCTACAGTAATTATGGCAGCTTGAGAAATGGCCTGTGACATAGTGATACATCTCACTCATCTACCCTCCATATGAAGTCATTGATTTCGCCACCCAGGAGGCCGACTAAATACCGCCGTTTTTTACAGAGCTCCTTTTTTTCTCTGCAGCGCGAGGGTTATGCTTCTGAATTTGTGTTGACTAAGCTAGACTGGATATGTGCACTCCTAAAAATCAGGCTCCCTGGAAGCTCCCTGGTTTGCATGTGTAGTTTTATAACACAGGTTTAATTGCTATAGAACATTACGGGAACTTTACAGTGGTTCTTTATGCTCTTCAAATGATTGTCTAGAATGTTTTATGTAAAGAACCAGCTACTGAAGGGGGTCCAGAAGGGGTTCTTTTATGGCAGATTATAAGAGAGTGCAGTCTAATTATTACAGTCTGGGTTGCTTTTTTAAAATGAAATTATGAAATATGACACATCACAGTTTTAGGGTTTGGTTATTTGGAATTTTAGTTGATGTCTGTGTGTCTAATGCCAATTCATAGACTGATTAAAAGTAACAGTATAACCAGCTACTGTAAAACTATGAAAAATGTTTTCTTAATAAAATAAAATCACCAAATTAGTCAGTATGCACAATGATATTAGCAGAAAAAGAACCAGCACTGGATAGATGTTTCTGAAACTGATATTTGATTAGTTTTATGTAGTTGCGTATCGCAGCTCTCACATTTCTCAATAATTCTCAGAGAATTCATTCATATTTTGATATTTTATTAGAAATGTTTGTATATCAGCGTCAGCAGAAGCACATGAAAAAATATATAAATCAGCTGACAATTCCCAAATCCGTTCATTCCTACTCAAGTCTATACACTATCATGTTTCTGATTATCAGATAATTGTAAAAATATGTTTAAATATTCACCATATTTCTAGGTTTCAGTACATAATGCAGTTAATTAAGCTTGTTTCAAGAAAGTTTTCTGAAATTGTGAGACTTATTATTGTTAGAAACAAGTAAAACTATCTAAATAGATATATGGATATATATAAAAAACAATAAAAATAAATTAAATAAATACATAAACAAAACGTTATATAATCTTACAATGTTCTTACAACAATATTAAAGAAATATGAGAAATATGTTTAAGAAATATTTTAATGACTGGTTCATCTTTACTGCAATATATATATATATATATATATATATATATATATATATATACTCAAAAATGACTGGTTCATCTTTACTGCAATATATATATAAAATATATATAATAGGAAAGTCAAATCCTCCTAAATGTACCCTATATATAAATATTTCTTAAACATGTTTTTCATATTTCTTTAATATATATAGACTAAATCTAGGAGGATTTGACTTGTTTATATATATATATATATATA
Organism: Salminus brasiliensis; assembly: GCF_030463535.1. Lineage (NCBI taxonomy): Eukaryota > Metazoa > Chordata > Actinopteri > Characiformes > Bryconidae > Salminus > Salminus brasiliensis. The sequence goes on along the minus strand of NC_132879.1, from coordinate 53,321,477 downwards.
TATATATATATATGTTTTTTTGTTTTTTTGGGGGGGGGGGCAGTAAAGATGTAAATGAACCAATCATTTTTAAGCACTGTATTCTGATCCCCTGTTTCGAGGCACAAGGGGGTTCATGCTCTGGTGTTAAACGGAGGTTTGTTCTTTCATTTGTGATCCAGCTCACTCCTCACCCTCGCCGTGTCCGCTGCTCTCTTCACTATTCAAAATTAATCCCAGCCTTGGCTCCGAGGGCACCGTCAGATATTAACACTGCAATAAGGAGGATGAATTTTTGATGGGATATATTCTGAAAGTGTTAATATTAGACCATTATCAATAAGAGGTCAAATTAAAGTGCTATGAGAATTTGCTCAGCTGGTCATGTGAAATTCGATATACGAGTAAGGTGGTCATCATTATTATATGCTCTTTTTTCCATTTTCTATTCTCAAAGTAGGTTATTTGACTTTTTCCCCCTCGTTTTACGTGCGGGAAATTTGTATGTGGATTTTTGCAATTTTGGTTAAAATAATGAAATGCGTGCAACTTAATATATTCATTTATTTTCAACATTACTTAATTAAAGTAAATGCAATGTAATGTGTTTAAAAGTATTTGTGAACCCAGAAGTGAAGCAGACTTGTAAGTTGATCTATTAACCTGACCTAATGATAAGGCTCATTACCATAGTCTACTCCATCGTACTCCACCGTTCTAAATATATACCAGTACATCTTCCTTATCTTCCGTCTACCTCTTCAAAGTCTCTGCTTCTCTTACTTCTTCTCCTTTTTTTTTTTGTCTTTTCTCACCATTAATCTTTTCGGAGGTCCTGATATCATCCATCTCCCCAGTCGTGGGCTATTCCCGGAGGGTAAATTACTCCAGAGGCCCGCATGGCCCTGCTCTGTATCAGGTTGACCCGCGTCTTGTTTGCCATTTTGTGTACGCCGCTGTTTATTTAACAAGGAGCAGAGTGAGAGGGCCTTCCAGAGACGGTCCTCTGATAGTAGCTTTGACACCCTGCCTGAATAATAACCCTCATTATGGAACGGCTGACAGCTCCTGAAAGAGCTGATTTATGAATATGCTGGGAGCAGAGGCCCAGTGCCTTCCTCTGCACTCTGCTCCACTCTGCTCTGCTCTCAAATGCACTCTGCTCTAACGGACACGACATCCTCCCTTCTTCTCTTTTCCCTTCTTCTCTTCTCCTCTCTTCTCTTCTCTACTCCTTTTTTCTCTTCTCTCTTCTCTTCTTCTCCTCTCTTCTCTTCTTCTCGTCTCTTCTTTTCTCTCTTCTTCTTTTATCTTCTCTTCTCCTTTCTTCTCTTCTCTTCTCCTCTCTTCTCTTCTCTTCTCTTCTCTTCTCCTCTCTTCTCTTCTCCTTTCTTCTCTTCTCTTCTCCTTTCTTCTCATTTGTTCTCCTCTCTTCTCCTCTCTTCTCTTCTCCTTTCTTCTCTTCTCTTCTCCTTTCTTCTCATTTGTTCTCTTCTCTTCTCCTTTCTTCTCTTCTCCTTTCTTCTCTTCTCCTTTCTTCTCCTCTATCCTCTTCTCCTTCCTTCTCTTCTCTTCTTTTCTTTTCTCTTCTCTTCTCCTTTCTTCTCCATCTACTTTTTTCTGCCTTCTTTATTTTTATTCTCTTTTCTTTTCCCCTTCTCTTTTTTTTTCATCCCTCTTCTTCCTTTTCTGTTTTTTGGAAAGATGATCAGTAAGAAACTGGGATGCTGTTTTACAGCAGGTCACTACTAAACTGCCAAAGTGGAAATCGCTGCTCCCTCAGGTGTCATACAGTGCTAGGGTGCAGGTTATTAATATCTTAACAGGTGGCACTGGCTAATGATATTGAATGCTCTACTCAGTCTGCTGCCCGAGATCCAGAGGAGGATGTTGAATTTCCTCTGGTCTGGATGCCACTGTGGTAGGGCTGCAGTGCTCTACCTAGCCACTCACGAAGGCAGGCAAGGACTGTTAGACCTTTAAAGTAGGCTAGCAGCTTTCAGGCTTTCAGGTTTTCAGGCTGCGCAGATGCTGCTATACCTGGGCACCATGCAGAGTGGAGGGCACCAGCATGGGCTTTTTCGAGGAGAGCTGGGGGCATGGGGCTGGACCTCCAGCTGTTCCTTATGAATCTAAAAGGGCTGCATCTACCAGATTACCAGAACTCAAACTTTTTAACGTTGCAGTTTGGAGGCTTGGAGACATGACTGAAGCTTCTCGGGACGGAGGAACGGGAGCAGGACCCTGGGTATGGTAGTAACTTATCTTCCACTTCAGAGAAAAGGTTGGACATGGTTCGGTCTCTGAGCCTCTGGAACTGCTTCATGTAAGCTGGAATCAGTAAGTTGGGCCATCTGCTGATGCCAAGTGGAATCGCATGGACCGGAATGAAGTCTGCAAGGCTGATGGAGAAGTGTGAGTGCCAGGTGTTCAGTAGGTCCTGCTTTTCCATTGGTACAAGTGTCAAAGGCTGCAGCTGACTGACTGACTCCTCTTTTCCAAGCTGGGGTGAGTTCTCCAAAGTCAGCGGCAAGGCTCTATAAGAGAAATATAGGGTCCCTAAGAGAGGTAAGGGCACCAGTGGCAGGGAATTCTAGGCATAGCATATCAAGATGATCTTTTAGTGATCTTCAGTGGAGGGTAATCCATGGGGCCCTTGTGGAGGATAGTTGTCCATTTTGTTAGAGGCATTGGATACTAGAGCGTAGGTTTGCTGGCTGTGTGTGCGCCTGGAACGTGTGTTTGATCATGTTGAGAGGTTTGTGTGTAAAACTGTGGGTAATGTCCAGAATTTAATTTTAATACTGTGTCTATTTTTATCAATTTCTCAGTGTCCGAGGTCCTGCTTGTTTAATGTAATGTCAATATGGCTCCGAACAGTGTAATCATTTTCTTTCTAATCCTTTTCTTAAGAAGATAAAGTGAGTAGCTGTCTTTCTTTTGGCACCTGCGAAACCTTTTATTCAGTAATGTCCATTCCCATTTGTTTACTGTAAAATAGTTCAAGTCATTCACCATTTTTCCAGTTCTTTTTTTCTCCTGTCAGGTATTTTTAAGCACTTCCCTGACCTGTGGACTGCAAAGCACCCAAAAACTGAATTGGACAGTTTTTGTCTAACTTGTCATTTTTTTTCTTCAATTTCTTATTATTGTTTTTCCCCCTCCATGAAATTTTAAACCAGCCCATGAGATTAGCCCTATACATATTACTCCTTCTTAAATATCAGCCAAATCAAAGAAAGCCTAAATAAATGATGAGATATGTATTTCACTTCTTTTTTTTTTTTGACGCCCCAACAGAATCAATTAAAGAAGGAGTGAAAGGGGGCTCCCTTGGAAGGCTGAGGGTTTGGAGAGGCCTTGAGCCTGAGCCGGGGGTTGCGGCAGAGCTGGGATATCCAATGGATATGCATAAACAGAAGCCGGCTGGATGAAAGCAGGCCTGCAGATAAAGCTATAGCAGCCTGTCAGAATCCTGCCGCGCTGGCCACGATTTAGGAGCGGCCGAGTGAGGCTCCCCGCCAAATCCGGACTGCCTTTTGTTCAGCTCAGTTGCCCCTTGCCTGACCAGTCACCACACACTCCGGTCTACGCAAACTAATGCACATGCACCCATGGCATGGACTAAGCAATAATGCGATGGTGTGAATGCCCTGCCTTTTGCTGTCTGTTGAAGGCAAATGGGGGTGAAAGCCTGCCTTTGTGCCTGCACTGATTAGACGGATGTAATTATGGCATGAAACTGAGGGGAAGAAATGGGGGCATTTAAATGTACTGTGTACATTTTCTTCACATTAATGAAATACATTATTTGCGGTTTTCTTGTCTTTGATGTTTTGACACAAAGAATCATATTTCTGTGCTTTTGGACTATAAATAACCTGTTGATTTCTTCATATTTCTGTCTAGCATGACCTTGGAAAGTTGAAAAAAAGGACAAATGATGACAAAGCAATTAAGTGATATATATATATATACATATATACGTATATATACAATATTGTAATATGTATAATGATATGCTTACAATATATATATATATATATAGTAAGAATATCATTATACATATCACTATACATATCACAATATTATATTTATTATGCTCTTTGTAGTAAAACAGGGGTTCCTGCTGCCCCATATTTTTCAATACTCAACCAGTAGCTCGGACTCCACCTGTCACACCGTCCCACCACTGCTAAAAAGGTGAAGACATGTGCTTCTTCTGAGTCACATCAAGTCAGCCAAATGCATATTTTCTAACTGCACACTAACTGTATATTCTGTATATATAATTGTATATATGAGTAATAAGGTGAGAGAAAAGGCCATCCCATGCATCCGCAGAGAGCGAGGCTGCCAGCTGTGCTTTCTAATACTGTGGCATCACAATGCCCATGACATGCGCAAAAGCTATTAACATACTACTAACATACACCAATCAAGCATAACATTAGCACCACCAACAGATCTGATCATTCAAGGCATTGACTTCCGTGTGTCCATGTGGTACCTGGCACCAAGAGTAACGTCAGCAGCGGATCTTTTAAGTCCTCCATGGATTACATCAATGAGCCCTGGGTGCCCATGACCCTGTTGCTGGCTCACAGGTTTGGTTGGTACTACCCACTTCATATTGGGAACACTGCACAAGACCTGCTTAATGTTTTTGTTGTTGTTTTTTTGTGAAGATGTTCTGACCCAGTCTTCTAGCCATCACCGTTTGGTTCTTGTCAAAGTGTCTCAGATCCATTTAACACATCACCTTCAAGAACTGACTGTTCACTTGCTGTCTAATATAGCCAGCCTTGGCAGATGCTACTGTAGATGAAGATAATTAATGTTTTCCACTTTAACCTTCAGTGGTATTAATGTTATGGCTAATCAGTGTGTACTGTACGAGTTAACAAGAGCAGGCTCCGGGTCAGCCCTTAGTTTTTCAAAGTGTATGAAGTCCACCTAACTGCATGCTTTTTATTTTGGCTTTGCATCTGGTCATTAGGTTGGTGTGATGGCTTGATGTGTGTGTGTGTGTTTTGCCTTTTTTGCCGAGGGCCCTGCCTGCCTGGCTCAGCATAGCTGAACTAAAGGGCGAGTGGATGCCTCCACGAGTCTCTATGATGTTCAGAGCTTCACTCTCTTTCTCCAAGCGCAACATTAAAAAACCCCTGGATAAAAGGTAAGGAATAGGCTTTATTAACTTTAAATATGCATGATGTTTCAGAGAAAAGTGCAGCACGCCATCGAATGTCCAAAAAGCTCCACTACGTATTTCTCCGTATTTTTTCTCTCTTTCCCCTCCTCAAAACTGTAAATAATTGAAACCAGAGCAGGGGAAAGAGGGGGAAAGACACATGGATTCTGGCACATTCTGCATAAACATCTGCTTATTAGTGACCCTAGATGGCCTGGAAAATGAAACTGCAGTGACACACACACACACGCACAGACCTGGAAAGTTCTCTTTCTCACACCACTGCAGTGACACACTCACACACATACACTCGTGGCAGGGGGTCTTCTCTGTATCCTCAACAATGGATTTTCTGCTGTGGTGGAGAAACGGCGCTCAACATCCGGGGGTCGGAGTTTCTATACTGCTGTTTAACCTCTTATGCCAGAGTCCTCTCAGTTGTTCATTCATTGGGGATCCAGTTCACTTGTTAAGTGTGTCCATCTCTCAGGAGAGCCAAAGCAAAAAATAGTGTCACTTTATCTGATTATTTTTATATTTCATTTTTTTTGGTTTTGTTTCTATTTGGTCGTCAACCTGAGGAGGGCGGCTTTCCCTTTAAGACTTGGTTCCTCTCCTAGAAGCCTGTTTACACCTGGCATTAACAGCATTTTTGTGATCGGACCCCATTCATGAAAAGCCAAAGGACTGTGGTCGGGTTACTCAAGCCACACTCAGTGATTGTCAGAGACGGCCCTCGTCCACAGAAGTGTAAACAGAAGGTGTTTTCTGTGATCGGATTCCATCAGACGAGGGAATACATCTACCGAAAAACATTAATATGAGTAATGATGTATGAATCTTGGCTTTTCTCTCTTCCTTTTTTTTACACAGGAAAGTCAGAGCTCATCTTCAAATTACTGAATGAAGTACTATCATTCCAGGGAACACAGTTCTGCTGCTCCACAGCTCAATGCTGGGGGGCTTTAATCCCCTTTTGCCCAACTATTAGACATTAGGCAGCATGGCACCAATAGGTTCATGTTTATTTGCTCCAGAGAGTCCTATTCTGTTGGCAGTACTTCTTCTCTACAAAGACTAGACAAGCTGTGTGTATGTGTGTGTGTGTGTGTGTATGTGTTAGCAATAGTAGCTGAATGCATTCATTAGAGAGGGGTGTCCACAAACATTTAGACATACTGTGCCTCTGAAAATGACCTCTTACTACGGCAGAGCGTGGTCCTCCAAACGAGTCTCGTCTAAGCCGAGCTTTATCACTGGCGTTATTTGCTCTTAATCGTAAGCATATTAAGGGTGTATTTCTTCAAGCCCCCCCCATGCCTCCGGCCTCCCGCTCAAACGGCATTGAAAGTGGCAGGCCAAATGAATAAACAGCATGTATTTACCCAGCATCATTGCACTGTCAAGCGCACTGTTGCGTTAATGTCTCCCGCTCCGCCGCTGTATTTATGGCACTCATCCCGGCCCTGTTATTTATTATTAGCCTCGTCGCCTTTATTATCTCGCTGCCTCTCACTAGCTCTTGATGCATGGGTCCTCCTCAGAATTTTAATTTCAGAAACGTGCGATTATTCCTGCCAGGCCTCTATCAGAGACTGTCCTTCATGCTACACTCTCAATGATGGATTAACACTCTGCCGCCTAATGAATGGGCCTCATAAGATGTTAATGCTGTTTTAAGGTGCAATTTCTATTAATTTTCTAGCCAGCGAGACCCTCTCTTCTTTTTTTTTCTTGACACTTTTTTTCACACGCTCACATCATTTCTTCAGTTTGTTTCAAATTGCTGCTGTAACACCTTACGTGTGAGGATGTATTGCGGTTTGTTTTAAACTGCGTCTGGGCCTATAGATAGAGAGAGAGGTGAAAGCATCTGAAGCATTCATGGCGCAACCGTCCCTAAAGGCTTGCTTTCTTCCTGCCTGAACCCGAGCGGAAGAAACACTTTTTACAATTACAAAAAATGTTGAAAAAAAAAAGAAAATGTAAATTTACAATTGTGTTACACAACATCATTTCAAGTTTGGCTTAACCAGTTGAACACCTTTCTGGATCACTGGATCGGATCAGGCGCCTTTCTCCAAGCACTTTCTTTCCACACTAAAAAAAAAAACAGGCCAGGTTCAAACCCAGGCCACGGGGATTGGCGAGGATTGTGTGGTCAGTGCTGCTGCTGGCCATCTTCCTCTTCTTCTTCAGCATCCCCCTCTGGTCAGTGTTTTACGCTGTCTTTCATTGGTAAGTACTGTAATCTCCTGATCCCCACAAAAGAAACCACACACATGTAAGCTGTCCGCCCAAGCCCATTTACACGCTGGCTAAATTACAACATAGCGGGCTAAGCGAAAGCCCTGGTTATAAAGCGCCATGCTTCAGAAAGCTCAGGCTGGATGGCTAATTTACTGTGCTAGCGCCATGCCAAGGCGCCTGGATCCAGACGGAGAAGACGCGGCACCTTGCCGCTCCACTGGCTAGATTATTCTCAGGTATCAGGAGCCAAGAAAGAGGATTATTCCTGTGCAAATAGAGTTGTCAGTTTGGAAACTCCAGATGCAATCATTTCCATCTCGGCATAATTATGGGATCAGCAGTGCAGTTTGCTTGAAAAGCTGGCATGGGATGAGCAATCACTCCCTAATGAAGGATTTCACCCGCTGAAGGTTGAGCGAGGTGCTCTGAGGTTCTGGCTAAACTTCACCTCTGTGTGCTTTATCGCTCTCTCTCTCTCTTTCTCTCTCTCTGTCTCTCTCTCTCTCTTTTTTAATAGCAGCCGGCCTGCTTGACCCGTCATACATGAGTGATAATTGTATGCTTTGTCTACTTCCCCGGTCTATTAAAGGGGTCGAGAGGGTCGGTGAAGTGAGTAGCATTGACCTCTGAACCGACTCACTAAAGATACACTCAGGGTAGAGACCCTGCAGGAGGCAAGAGCTCTTTCCACAGGCCTTATTGTGGTCACCTCCACTCAACACTGAAGTGGCTTCTATCCGAATTTAATCTGACACAGAGGTTACTTTCCATGACTGCGGATCCTGTGTTACCTGCAAAATTATGGGATATCCAGCTGCATGCTGCATGCGTCTATACTTGTATATGGAAATTCAGCCAGTTGGAAATTGGCTTTTAATGGCAGTTCAGTTTGCATGTGTTGTTTACACTTAATACTAGGATAGAGCAGTATTAGTCGTGTGGATGGTGAGGTCAGTAAAGGGCATTCTGTGGTCCTTCTCCTCAACCATGCCCCAAATCAACACTGATTCACTTACCTAAGCTTAAATATAGGAGATATGGCAAAAATATGGTATCATTTATTATACATAAGGCTATTGTCACAATCATGATTAGTGCTGGATATCATTCAGAATACACAGATACCGAAACCAGTACAGACTTCGATACAGATTCCTGAATAATATATATATATATATATATATATATATATATATATATATATATATATATATATATATATATATATCCACATACCCTTTTTTATCTAACAAACCACCAGCAGGTTGAGGCCTAAAGCAGAGCTAAGTCTGAAGTGACCCCAACAAACCACAGACTTATCAAGAAGCATTACAATACTTTACAGGGACTAGACAAGCTGACAAGCATTAGGGGTGTCCACAAACATTTGGACATATAGCTGTCCACATCTACATTCCTTTCACTCTGTTTTTCTCTTAGCGTCAGCTTTGCGTAATGTGTCTGAGTTCAACGGCAACGGCAGTTTAGCAGCGAGGAGCCATCCGCTCTGATAGGCGGGGTGGCGGTGGGTGGTGTATGTGTGTCAGGTGAGGGGTTTCCTGCCAAATGCGGTGGCTGGATATACCGCGATGGGGTGTGCTCACGGAAAAAGGTCACCCGTTTGAAGGGATGGCCATTATGTTTGTGTCACTGTATGATGATGTATCACTGCAGCCAGGCTCTACCTGACACACGGCGAGCATGAATATGATTTCAGAGAGCATTAAAAATTCAACAGGCTGACCTAATTATGCTCTAATATTCAGATGCAGGGCCACGGCGCACAGCTGAAGCTTATTTGGAATCAATTGTAATGTTATTTAGTTTGAGCGGTCAATGCGGTATGGAATGTAAGCTCTGACAAGCAAAGATACAGTACTTTAATTGCGATCCTACATTGTTTGTGCATGCTTTTCCCTGCTATTGGCCCCATCAGCTCTATATGTAAATACGTCTCTCGCCTCCGATTCAATCCGGCTTCCTCATTGGGCCGATAATTTGACGGCACGGTGTGTTTTTCCAGTCAGAGTGTAATAAGTTCTTCAGCTGCCATGTGTAGCATGTAAAGTGAGCGGAATCCTTATTTACAGTGCCTGTCTCGCCGTAGGCCTGTGGCTTCAGCTAAAGACACAGAGAGAAGCCGGGATTACACTCAAGATAAACACTATCTCTGCACACAGGCAGCTTTGGAGAGGAGCACTGAGCTCCTCTGCATTGTTCTTGAGTTAAATCAATTCCCCCAGGCATTCACTTCTCCTTTCTTACCCCACTGATCAGGCCCAGTTACAAACAGCCATCATTTGCATGTGAAAAAAAAAAAAAAGAAAGAAAGAAAGAAAGAATTGGCAGTCTGGATGGCGAGGAGGGCGCATTATCAATATTACAAAGTGTTGCAGGTAGCTCCACTGAAGTCAACAAGGAGCAGAGCTTTTCATGTCTTTGTGCATTGATTTAACGCTGCTTAAAATGAATTGCAGATCAATTGGATTACCTAGAGGCAGATTTAATGAGCTCCACACCACAGAGGATGTTGTGGTCCCTCCGTCATCTCAACAGAGAGGCCGATCGTTCTCTGTGAAGCGCTTTCAGCTAGTGACGTTTCCTAGCGCGGTCAGTACTCAATAATTGTAACTTTGTGTGAAGTAAAGGAAAATCATTCTGCTCCATTTTTGAATTGCTCAGTAGCCCTGTTTGTTCCCCCCTGACGACTGCAGGATTGTCCTTCGGTTTTAAAGCTTTACTTTCTGTGCCCAAACTCTCCTGGTTTAGCCTGCAGTATTTTCCCAAGTAAATCAGGCCTAAAAATAAATTGCTTGGCCTTGCAGTTCTAGGAAAAACCTTCAACCAGCTGTGGTGGGCATATACTTTACTACTGATCAGCCATAACATTAGTATCGCTCTTCATCTACAGGCAGCAAGTGAACAGTCAGTTCTTGAAGGTGATGAAGGTGTTAAAAGCAGGAGAAATGGGCGAGCATAAAAATCCGAGACACTTCGGCAAGAGCCAAACTACTGGGTCAGAACATCTCCATCAAAACATCAGGCAGGTCTTGTGGGGTGTTTCTGGTGCAGTGGCCAGTACTTACCAAAAGTGGTTCAAATTAAAGGACTACCAGTGAACCGGCAACAAGGTCATGGGCTCCTAAAGCTTCGTGGAGGCCCCACCTCATAGCTTACAGGACTTTTAAGGATCTGCTGCTAATGTTGATCTTTGTGAGAGATACCACAGGACGCCTTCAGAGATCTTGTGGAGTTCATGTTTCAAGTGGTCAGATCTGGTGTGGCTGCACAAGATGGACAATCTTTTGATACCTTTACTTTCTTAGCATGTTCGAGTTTTTGGAGATTTGCATTGCCAGTTGTATTACAATGCCATTACCTGATGGATCTTTAACCTTTGCTAAGGTTCCCCAGACTCTAGACATCTCATTTACTAGCATGGTTCCACTGTAAGTTATTATATAGCATATACAGCATGAGATAATTGACGAAGCCCCCTCTGCACATGGGCTCTCTCTCCTCCTCTAGTCATCCTTCTCTTCAACCTCCAGCGTAGTCCTTGGCTGCCTTCCACCCCCCCCTTCCTCAACTTCCAGTCAAAGCTTGAAAAGAACTGCGCAAACTAGGGTTCATCTCGACATTGGCATACGCTTGCTCTGTTTGACAAGAGTGTTTTGAGCGTCTCTTTACTCGTCAAACCGAGAGCAGGATAAATATTTATCCTCAGCCGCTGATCCACACCTGGGATCAATAAGACTCTTGCCATGCGCTAATCAGATTGCCTTAGGATCATGTAATTACTGTTTAATATCCCGTTACAGTGTACAGAGAGGGTGGTCGAGGCCCAGCCGCCAGCTTCTGATTCACAACAGTGTCGCCCGAGCCGTGTTTATACCAGTGGGTGCAGACCGCAGAATGCCGGCCACCCCTGCAGGCCAGCTGACCTCATGGGTTCATGCAGCAGCCATTCGCCTTCGTCCTGCCAGAAAGCGGAGCTTTCAATTCAGATCGGATTCCTGTTTAGGTTAGAGAGCGAAACTCAGTCAGGAGCAGAAACACACAAGCTAGGTTTCCAGACCACATATTTTCATGCATATCGAATATCAGCAAATACAGAAAAGAATCGCCAAACTTCTCCGAAGCTCAGAAACCTACGTTTGCCTACGTTGAAAAAAAAGAGAGGGGATCAAATAGCAGGTAACAGTGGAGTAATTAAAACGATACATATGAAAGATAAGTTTAACATTAATATGAGACGGTAACAGATATATGCCCAAATGTTTGTGGACACCCCTTCTAATGAATGTATTCAGCTACTTTGCTGAAACGGATGTGAAAGTACACACACATAGCCTAGGTACTGCCAATAGAATAGGATTCTCTGGAGTGGATAAACATGAACCGATTGGCACCATGTCTAATACCAGGCATAAGATGGCATTATGACAGATCGCCCTAAGCATTGAGCTGTGGAGCAGTTGAGCTGTGTTCTCTGGAATGATGATTGGGGAATTGGGGATGATGAGGTGGGGTGGAGATCATCCAACATCCTGTCCTCACAAATGCCATTTTGCTGTATACAATCAAATCCTCACAACAATGCTGCTCCAAAATCTAGTAGAAAGCCTTCTTCCCTGGACAGTAGAGACAGTTACTCCAACAAGAGTAGTAACTCTTTTTAATACCCTTCAACGATGAATGAGCAGGTTTCCCAATACTTTTGTCCATGTAGTGTGACATGGACATGGCCTAGCCAATCATAGCGCCCCCCAGCACTAGCAATGCTGCCGATGCACAGGTCTCCTCCAATACATGTGAAGCCAGCCACTGTCAACACACATTTAGAGGAAAGCTCCGGGTCCCCAGCTCCACGGCACCAACCAACAGACGCCTGTGACGGCCAACATCGCTTAAGAGTGACGAGTGGAGGGAGTGCCATCTACCCACCTTGAGAAAGTACGGCCAATTGTGCTCTCTCAGACTCCAACTGCTGATGGCAAAGCAGCTTGGTTGGGGATTTGAACTTGTGACCTCCAGACCGCAGTGGCCACAGTGCACTAGACCGCTGGGCCATTCGGAGCCCACCTGGCTCTTTTTTTCTTAAATATTTGTCCATGGTTTGTTCTTGGACAGTTTGCCTGGTTTTAGAAGCCCTTCTGGTGTTGTGGTCTATTGTGTTGTGCGACTGTATCACCTTGCGAAATGTCGACTATATCATTTCTTACTTGTTTATGAGTAGTTGAGATTGTTTAGGGCTAAACTCTCACTCGTTCTCAACCCAGACAGACCTCGAGCTGACCGGCGCTGTGACTCCAGCGGCTTGTGACGCTCTGATGAAGTGCATTTGCCTCCTGATGAGAAGTCAAACTGAGTGCCTGCTTGGCCTGTTCTCAAAAATCACGGCTGCGAGTGCACAAATTGAAATTCAATCACACAGGAGCACTGTCCGTGTTCCTAACACCACCCTCTTGTTGACTTGATTAAGGTAAGTGGAATCAGTTCTGCACTTTCACATCCACACACATATTTCTACGCGTCAACACACACATGCACAGACACACACACACACACACACACACACACAAGCCTAGCACACAGGAGGAGCTCATGAGTATGGGTGTATATTCAAAGCCTAATAATTGGGCCAAGGTGTTTTGGGCTTGGTGTAGAGGCTGCTTCTCATTATTAGGCTGATTTTAATGTGTAGCGTGCATGCTAAAACCCCGCCATTATGGCACGAGGGTCCATTTAAAGAGCAGCCGTGCTCTGAAGATGAAGAAACCACATCAACAGCACATGTCGTACCCTGCCATTATCGTTTCGGTCTCCACTCCTATCCTGCTATTTGTTCCCATTAGAAAAAGCCTACTGGAAGGACTGCAATTCATTCGGTCCTATTGAATGGGGTAACGTACACTATTAAGTGCCAGTATATCGAAACAAACCTTTGATTAAATGTATTTGAATCACAAAGAAACAGCGAGATCTCTCCCGTGCCTTTGTTAAGGAGGCCCTCATTGTGATACCTGTGCATGCTGACTTTTATGCCTGCGGTTTCAAGAGGCCTTTTTTGTGCTTGTTCTGAGAACTCTCTACTGACCTTAGCTAAGAGTTAATCAAATCAACTTGAATAAAAGGCTTTCCCATTCATTTCAACATTTTATACATTTTTCCCCCCAATAATAGTAGAGAGACGCGTGAGGATTTTTAGTTCTGTACCTGCGTACATTTACTTAGAATTACCCACATTTTCACTTTTTCTGTTTCAAATTTATAGTCAAAATTCACTTTATTAAGTTACTTCGTTGAAAATATTTACTGGGAATGTCCTGAAACATATTTTCTGGAATAAAATGTGGTCAATATTTGGCCAAATGACACATTTTGTTCTTGTTAAAGCATCACTATGTAACATTTTTTCCTACAATGGCAGCCTCAAAATCATGTTGATGTTCCACAGATTTGTAATAAGAGGATACAGCTGTTTTTGCTACTGCTACTGCTACTGCTAACAACACAGGCAGGATTACACTCGCGAGAACTGTGTAACACTGCGTAACCTGAATCATATCTGTGTAAAATCATGTAATACTACTGTACCGCAACAGTGCACATACTTCTTTATCTTCAGGAACGATCTGTGATGATTCTGTATGTATATTCTTTGACTCTTTGACTAAAATACTTTTTTTATTTGTTTATAGAATTTTCCCCATTTTTTCTCCGAATTTGATATTGCCAATTGACCCACCCATTCGTAGCTTCCCCTAGCACCAGCCATGCTGCCGGTAGGAGAATAAGGCCTTAACACATGTCAAGTTAGCCACACTTTTTCAAGCTGCCAAAACGCTTTGAGGAAAACGCTGGGTGCCGGCCAATATCGCTTATCAGTATGTGACATTTTCCCTTAAAGCAGCAGCTTCAGGATCATGTTAATGCTCCACTGACAGCAATAGAGAGGATACCACTGCTGTTGCTAATCCTGCTACTACTGCTTGCTGCACTATGTAACTTTGATGAAGCGAGCAGGATAACGCTCTGTGTAACGCTATGTAACCCGAGTCATATCAGTGTAAAGCCCTGTAGTTTTACTCTCAGCCCCCGATCTAAAGATTATAGACCATTTTTACAGATTTTGAAGAAGCTGTGCAGCAAGACAACCCAGGGATATCTCAGATTGGCAGAAAATGATTTAGATTTTCTTTGAAAGTAGAGTAACTCTGCATTAGGATTTGCTATATTAAAATATTGTGTTTCATGTTTGGTCTGGATTTTTTTAATTATTCTAATTATTTATTTTTATTATTTATTTATACAAAAAGAATCAAATGGTGACAAATTTGCATAACTTTACTTTATGAGAAAAAATGAATTCCATTCTTATAAATGTTTAAGAGAAGGGAACGGGGAAAGGGGGTTGTAAATAATATAATGTAATAATAATTTAAAAAATAATAATTATATATATAAACAAAAAAGAAATAGGATGGGCAAGAGAGATAATCAGATATTGAGATAATAAAACAAACAAATAAATAAATAAATAAACAAAAACAAACATAGTAAGCATTTCCCCTGAATGTCGAACTATTGATTGAACTAATGTTTGAGGGTGATCTTTGGGACTACAGTCAAATATGAGTTAAATCTTTGATTTTTGCAGTTTTTAAACGCAAAGTCATTTTTTCCATGATAAAATCATCTTTTACAACATTAACCCAGTCTTCTATTTGCTCTGGATTTGGTTTTTACCAGCTTCTAGTTAAAGACCTTTTTCTTGTTATAGAGGTATGTCCCAGATGCAAAACACTGAATCTAAAATCAGGAGGTTTTCACTATTTAATACAAAGAAGTGTCATTGGGTCAAAACTTTGCCCAAACTTTAGCACATAGCTGACTGTATGTCCAAACACTACATTCAAAACCACACGAGCAAACAGAAACACTGTTCTCAAGTCTTTTTTTTCCACTTTTGAGGCTAACACAGATGTTCCTGAGTCAGTCGTCTGTTCTTCAGATAAACCGCAGAGATCTGTGCAAATAATTGTATTACTAAAAGAGAGGAAGAGGAATCGTCATTTAAAAAAAAAAACACTGATTTAAAAAACGCGGGCATCGAATAGACCAAATTCGAGAGGATTGTTCAGCCATGCCAAGAAAGGCGTGCAAATCTATGTAAGTATCACACTGTTTGCATAATAGATTAGAAATTAGCATTTTTGTTCATTTTCCATGTATGCACAGCGCCCTGGAAGAAAAACGCTCCATGCATATCAGATCAGCCTGCCTACCATTTTGCGCAGTATATTATTTGACAATCTAAAATGTGTAATTTGCATGAAATTGCTTAATTAAAACACAGTCACTGGGGGTATTAATTTCTTTGTCTGCCGGGCGGAGTGCGGAGCAGGCAGATGTAAAAGGCCTGTCAGAGAGGACTGTCAGCCAGAGAGAAAGGGAAGATTGTCCCAGTACGGGGCGTCGGGGCTGGGGAGGGTTTGGGCATGCTTGGTAAACGCAGGCCACTGCCGTGAAAAGATACAAAGGGGTGGAAGGGAGGATAGAGGAGGATGGGAGAATGGTTAGGGGGGCTGGTTGAAGATGGGGGGATGCTACTTGGCATGGTGCCAGCACATGAGCTCTGAGGGAGTGTGATAGCAGGCTGCAGACGACACGCAGACGTTTGCGTTGTACACGCTTAGCCCACTGTAACACCCAAACAATTGCACCCTCACCCATCCCTCCAAACAGACACTGTACATATATATATATATACATATATACAGTCTTTTATTACGATATTTAAATAATAACAATGCATTTACAGTGTCAGTCTCTGTAACTGTAACTGAAAGATTCCTGCATCGTTTCGCATGCACAGCTTGTTTAAGATCTATCCACACATTTTCATGATATTTAGGTCAGGGAACTGTGTGAGAGCCATCCCACAAGCTTCAGTCACTTTGTCTCTTCCGCTAGCCGACTGGTAGATTTTGAGGTCTGTTTTGGATCATTGTTCTGCTGCTGAAGTCATCCTCTTTCCACTTTCAGCCTTTAACATGGTTTGACACTTGCACCCAGGATTCACTGGTTGCACTGATTCACTTTCCTCCACCCATGCAATGTTGAGAGTGCCACTGGCAGCAGCACAACTCCAATGCATGATTGATCCTGCCCCATGCTTCACAGTTGATGGCGTGTTCTTTTCATGAAGGAATCTGTTCCACTGTGTAGCTTCTTGCATGTCCCTGGTATTGGACTGGGGGGTAGATTTGCCTTTTGTCTCCCCAGAGAAATATTCCAGATTTCATTTGGGACTGCCACAGTTCCCCTGAATTATCATATCTTAACCTCAATTGGGTTCAATTTAAATGGATTTATTTAGCACTGTTTACTACAGAAGTTGCCAGGAAGCAACAGCACAGAGACCTGGGTCTGAACCTCTTCTGAACAGGCCAATGGCAACAGTGACAAGGAAACACCAGCTCAGATGAAGAGGAAGGAACCTTGAGAGGAACCAATACTCAAAAGGGGAGCCAAGAGAGCAGTAAAATAAATGGTCAGATAAAATAAGAACCTGGAGAAACTGCAAGCTGAGTTCTTGGATATGTTTTTATAGCCTTTTGTATAGCCTTATAGCCAACAACTGTAATCTTCAGATATTTAGACAGTAGCTAAGACGAGTCTGCGGTCACTAATTATCAAAAATAAATTAATACAATCTCTCGAAATGTGGAACTTTACAACATCAAAACATCAACTAAAGCTAATGCTTACTCACTAATGTTAACTAATAACCCATCAGTAGTCGTTTGATGAGGCATCTGCTACTGTAGCTAAAGAGCAGGTCACTGGAACGCATGAAGAAATAAAATGGTGGTTTAAACACACAGCACACACTCATACAGCACACACTCACACAGCACACACTCGTCCTCATAGGCAAAGAGCATTGGCAGGCCTCGACAGTGTCAGATGAAATCTCACATTTACAGTTTGTGGCGTGTCAGTGTAGCTTGCACCCTGTACCCTTTTGTCTTAAATATCAAAGCCAACACAGGCGCGTTAACATTTTAATAATTCCACAGCTTCATAAGGGGGAGCGTGTACAATGGGGTGGGAAAAAGGGCGCAATGTAGTGAAGTAGCTCATATCAAAATGAAAGAGCCCCTTCCTTTCCTACAACCCCCCCCCCCCCACACACACACACACACATACACACATACACACACTCCCCCTCCATCCCATCCCTCCCTCCTTTCATTCTCTCCCTCATTCGCTCTCTCACATCACTGACTGGTTGGTGAAGGGGTTCCAAATCACAGCCCTTGTACCATTCAGCACATACAAAAGGGCTGTGTGGGGCTGTGCAGACAAGGCCTAATTAAAATCCTTTAGCAGACTGAGAGTAAGAGAGCTATAGAGAGCAAAAGAGAGAGAGAGCGAGAGAGAGCGAGACAGAAATGAGCGAGAGTTGGGGTTGTAAAGGGGGCCTGTCACTGGGCTGGGGCGTCGACAGCCACACATACTCACATACACACACACACACACACACAGCGTCTTATGACAGCTCTCCAGAGCAGGAGCCACATGCGCCATTTGCACACAGGGCCTTAATTGGGCCTTTGATGTCCCTTCGAAAAAGGTGGCAGGGAGATGGAATGCTCTCATGTATCGCCTCAGATTGTTTATGAAGTACAAAAGAAGTGTTCTGCTCCTCCTCTTCCTCGGCTGCCGTCTCTTTTTCAGTGTGTGTGCATGCGTGCATGTGACTCCAAGTCATTACAGTGTGCAGCTCTTAGCAGGGTCATGGCGTCCCTGACTTCTGCTCACTAGTTAATTTTCCCTCCATAAATTCTTGGTAATATGAAGGCAGAAAGGGGCTTCCAGTATGTGTGTGTGTGTGTGTGTGGGGAGGTTTTGTATGTTTCTCTATGTGTGTCTGTGTGTGTGTGCGGGTGTGTGTGCACAGAGGGGCGGAGAGGGGTGAATTCCCGCTGCCACCGCTGATCAAATGGAACAACAAGGGCAACGCCTGCTAATGCAGGGAGCTGTTTAGCTGTGGGCTTCCTTTTGAAATGATGATGATAATGGATTCAGTCCGCTCATTAATGGAGTCCGAGTGCTCGTTAGAGTGAACAAACAAGCCGGCCTGTCAGCACTGGAAATGCCAAGTGCCGGCAACTGTCTCCATTTTATCTGAGGAGACCGTGCTCTCGCCATTTACCCGCTTCACCCCTCGCTCACTCCCACACACACACCACCCCCGGCATCAAAGTCAGTGTTGGCACTGCACCAGCGCCACACGCCCAGCCTACTCCCAGCCACGAGGTCGGGAGGTCAAGAGGCTGAAATCGATTCCCTCTCCCCAAACGACCCACCTACTGAAGCTTTATGCTCATCTACTCGAGGTAGAGGGACTGTTTTCCAGTGTTTCTTAACCTTTTAAGCAACGCTTCGTTTCTGGGCCTGTAATAGCAAATATTGAAACTCTGTAATCCTATAATAGAAGCTGGTAGGCAGGTGCTTTAGTGGACTGTGGGTTTTTTGATGAAGCAGATCAGGTTTTGGTGAAAAATGGCAGATTATTCCCTTAAATCTTAGACTTAATAATCAGCTATTGGTCTTAAAGGGTCAATTTAAAGAAGAAAAAACAAAAAGGGAAAAAAAAACATACAGTCCATATAAAAAAAACCAAGCTGTAATAATAATCATTTTGTATCCATCGCTTTTGTGACGTCACACCAACTAGCCCATTTACATGTGTATACATCTGTTTAGCCTACAGCAGTATAGCTCCACCCATTTACACTGAATTAATGATATGGCCTAAACAAAATATCATAGAAAAGACAACAAAAAAATGCAAAAATCATAGACACTGATATAACAATATGACAATACACACAAAAGTACACAATAACCACACCAACCCAACCACAACAACACACTTTAAGGGCTCTTTGTAAAGCTTTAGTATTACCCCCACCGCACACACACACACACACACACACACACACCCAACCACCCTTTTAAATAGTTTGCCAAGAAAAATCAGATTATGACTTCAGACATCAGATGCCTCCAGTCAGCCAAAGACATGGTATGGGATCTGAAGTTGCTTCTTTACTTTAGATCGAGAGATGCTATGCTAATATTGCTAAACAACACTGGATTTAGACTGTCACTCAACTCACACAACTCACATAAACATAAACTCACATACAACTCATATCTACACAAACATGGCCATACTTACCTGGCAGGGGAGACCATTATCAAGAAGGTGGTTCACCCAGGGTATGGCTCAGCTATTGCACTCCAGTTGTGCTGACCCCTGCGAATTCCCCAAATGTGGAACTCTCGACTGCAATGTTTGGTAGTGGGGGACTGCGTTAGCGCTCATCCCTGATTCTCTGGGGCAGTGGTGGCTCAGCAGTTAGAGCACTGGGCTATTGATGACAGGGTTGTGGGTTCGATACCTGGGCTCAGCAAGCTGCCACTGTTGGGCCCTTGAGCAAGGCCCTTTACCCTCTCTGTAACCCAACTTTGCTGGAGTTGGCTGCCCACCGCTCTGGGGGTGTGTGTGTGTACTCACTGCCCCTAGTTCACTAGTGTGTGTGTGTGTGTGTGTTCACGACCACAGATGGGTTAAATGCAGAGGATACATTTTGTTGTACAGTGACAAATACGTGCACCTTAAAAAAAAAAAGGGTAAACCTGCTCAAAATGCATCCGGATCTTCACTTGTTTGGCCTAGATTTACCATTTAGCCCATGAAAACTGTGGGTCATTAAGTAACCGGAACCACTTTTAATGTGGTATCATTCCATGGGCTGTGGTCCAGGTTTTAAACACTTCAGTAGTACTTTAAAATGGTGTGTTATGCAGAGGATAAAACCACTGTAACTAATTTTTTGTTGTATTTTATATATAAATACATTAAAATACAAATTAAATTAAAATCTCCATTTGTGTGAACTCCCCCCTCATTGGCAATGTCCCCAATGCTAGGAGCGTGAACGAGGTTCCCCAGCTCCGATACAACAGCTAAGAGACACCTGTGCTGACCAACACCGTTCTAGGAGTGATGTGGAGAGGACGTAGCGTCAACCAGCCCCTGAGAGAGCAAGGCCAATTGTGCCCTCTGGGGCTCTGGCTGCTGACCCATAATTTGAACCAGCGACCATCAGATCAGAGTGGCAACATCTTAGTCCACCGGACCACTCGAAGCCCCCAAATCCGTTCAATTTTTGAAGTTAATAAATTAAGAGTTTGGCTTGGCTGATTTTAGACTTTTCTGTTCCATGAATAAATCAGATTAATTGGACTCAGCCATAACATTAGCAACACTGACCGTTGCAGTGCTATATTAGGCAGCAAGTGAACAGTCAGCTCTTGAAAGTTGGAGCAGTTGTTAAAAGTAGGGGGAAAATGAGCAAGCATAAGACTCTCAGAAACTTTGACAAGAAACCAAACTGTCATGGCTAGACGACCGGGTCAGAACATCTCCAAAGAAATGGTATACCAAAAGTGCTCTGAGAAAGGACAACCGGTGAACCAGCAACAGAGTCAAGGACACCTTTGGCTTATTGATGGTCATGGAGACCCCACCTCACAACAGACAGGACTTAAAGGATCTGCTGCTACTGTTGGTCTTGCTGCCAGATACCTCAGCAGGACACCTCCAGAGGTTTTGTGGAGTCCATGCTTCGAATGGTCAGATCTGTTGTTGTGGTGGAACAAGGGGGACCATCTCAAGCCAAGCCAAGAACCATGGTCATGCGTTTTTAACTCTTATCTTTACGCACGTATGACAGCAGAATTACAGGAACTCTAATAAACTTCTCCTGATGATCTCAACTTCCTGAGAAGCATGAAGCAGATTCCTTTCAGTGCAATTCTCTGCTTTTGTCACATTGATGACACGTTGTCTGAGAGATTTCACTGCGTGCAGGACTCTCACTTTTTTAAGTTTTATTTTTGGTTAAAAAAAAAAAAGTTTCATTAAGTCAAAGTGCTCCCAGTACACTCGCTCTTAAGATGGAGAAGGAGGGTGATGGTGGGGGGGGGAGTTATTGACTCGTCTTACCTTCAGTCAGATTGAAGACTCTGTAGAGGTTCTGAAAGGGTAGAAACAGAAAATGGCTGTGGGATTGATTCCGATTTTTTTTTTCTCTTCATGCATGCTTCAATTAAACATTGGCTGAGTTAAACTGAGTCATCTAGTGTATGTCAAACGCTCCTCGATCCTCCAGTGTCTTTCAGCCCATCAAAAAATAAAATGACAACATCTTGTCAGGAAGTCGAGAGATCAGAGGAGTGTGGTTCCACTCGGGCCTGTCATCGCCTTACGAGAGAACCGGCTTCCAACAAGCATGTAATGATATGCACACACTTCACGTCGACTACTTAGGCTGATATTCTCTGCCTTAGAATTCATTTACATCCTCTTCTCTCCTATCTTTTCAATTACCACTTTTGGGCTAATGCCGTGCAATAGCTGCTCTTTGAGTTGCGCCTCGACGTATGGCTTTTTTTCTACCCACATCTATATGGAAATCCATTGTACCGGACTGTATCGGCAGCGCGCCAGACGGAGGAGCGTGGTAATGATCCTGTTTTTGTGATTTGAGTTTTTTTTATTCTCCAAGCACAACAAAGTGTGTGTTTCCAAGTTTCCAACAACACTCTGTTCTTCATGAAAGGGCCATTTGATCATATCCTCCTGTTTTGTCAGCGAATGAAGAGGGGGAGAACAAAAAAAAAAAATCTCACCAATGAAGAGTCATTTCCCATTAAAGTCAAGCAAAATTATCAGGGTTGCATTAAGAGGCTTTAAAAAAAAAGGCGAGATGTATCATGCATGTGGATATGCATAAACATGACCGAGGAGCTTAAGTAGAAAATGAGATCTGATGCCTTACTGAAGAAGAGACCCGTGCTTGGAATGCATTTAAATTTAAATATTCATATCATTATAATACTGAGGAATATGTAACGACTGTATGATATTTTATTGAGGAGGTTTTAAAAATGAATGCTGTCCTTACTCCTTAATAAAAATCCTGCCCGGGCTCTTAGTAGTCAGACTGAAGGCAGTTTCTTCTTTGCTGCAGTGCCAGTCAAGCCTGCTACAGGTCCTTGGGTACTTTTCCTCTGCGCCTCACACATGCACACGCGTATATAGAGCCCTAGCCAGGCTTTCAAGACACCCTTGGCTTCCAGTTGTATTTGCTTGTGTTTTGAGTCCTCGCGCCGTTCCGACACGTTGTGTGTGTTTTTCAGGGGAATAAGGGGAAAAAAAAGAAACACAGGCTGGGACTGGGATGGGATGCAACCCCACATGTGTTTGCTCACACATGCACTGGCGCGCATACGCGCACACGCTTACTTCCCATTATATGCGCGCCCGCAAAGCCCTGTCTGTTCAGGCATATAGTGCTCAGTGGCATTTTCCTCTTACATGTATCTAGCGCAGGCCATTATATGGAGAGATGGGAGATGTGTGTGAGCGGTGAGAGGGAGATATGTGTGCTGTAAGATGTGACAGCTGTCAGTATCTGCTCCTATTCACATGTATTTCAGTGCTTTTGTCAGCTATCACTTACACTGCCTCTGAGACACTTTGTCTAGGAGAGGAAGTAAAGTAGAGGTGGTGAAGTATCGCCTAGAAGAGGAGGAAATAATAATGAGCTTCTTCTTCTTCTTTTCAGAGAGTTTTAATGTAGTTGTCCTTTAGTGTGATATTAACACTAGGCCTACTGAAGGGCTTTAAACAGGGCAGTTCATTCTTTTGAATGTTGTATTTGTTTTTATATATTTAAGTGTATTAATATTGATGCCTTTTTGCGGCAATAAGCAACAACAAACTATTGGAAGTGTGAAAGACATACAGCTTGCTTGCAGAAACGTAAGTAGTTGGGCCTACCAACTCAAGAACACAAAGGCAGTGACCCACAGACCCACAGATATATATTTTTTTAAGTTTTACAAAGAAAACATAGGTCCAACATAGTACTACGGTGCACACCAGGACATTTTGCAAGTAACATGGAGCTTTGTTTTGTTATATAGTGCTTTAATTACATTTCATATAGTCTCTGTTAAAGTGAGAGTCCATTTTTCACATACAAAAACCCTCATCCTTAATTGTTACATATTTCGTAGGCAATTTCCAACCATTGCTCCCTTGTTGGGGGATTCTGCTGCATCATTTTTTAGTTATAGTCTTTTTACCAGCTGCCAACAATATATTTAGCAAGTATTTATCATTGTCAACTACTACTTAAAGCACCTAGACCCACAGATGTTAAATTGTGAATGCTGTTTGAATGTAATGACATGATTACTTACATAGCTCCATGCTGGATTACACTAGCTTTACACAGAGGCTGTTTACAAAGAGGCTTTGCATTCATGTGTGTTTTTTTTTGTGGTCCTATCACGTTCGGATTTCTCCTGACCATATAAAGAGCCAGGTGTTTCTGAGATGTTTGAGATCTTTGAGATGTTTCTACACCTTGATTGGAGTTCTCCTGTGTTACACTCAGTTGATTTGGAAAGACAGACACCTGTCTATATAAGGTCTCACAGCCGACAATGCATTTCCGAGCAAAAAACAAGCCATGGAGGAAAGAGCTGCCTGTAGAGCTCAGAGACTGGACTGTGAGGAGGCACAGATCTGGAGAAGGATACAAGTCATCCTGCTGCACTGACTGTTCCGAAGAGCACAGTGGCCTCCATAATAGTCTTTCTAGAGCTGGCCACCCCACCAAACTAAGTATTCTGGTGAGAAGAGTCTTGGAAAGAGAGGTCAACAAGAATCAAATGGTCACTCTGGCTATGCTCCAAAGATCCCGTGTGCAATTAGGAGAAACGTCCAGAAGGTCAACCATCACTGTAGCACTCCACCGATCTGGGCTTTAGGGCAGAGTGGCCAGACAGAAGCTTCTCCTCAGTAAAAGACACAAAGAAAACACCTCAGACTGTGAGAAACAAGAGTCTTTTCACCTTAATTCTAAACGTCATGTCTGGAGAAAATCAGCCACTGCCCATCACCTGGCCAATGCCATTTCTACAGTGAAGCATGGTGGTGGCAGCATCATGCTGTGGGGGTGTTTTCCAGCCAAACTGGCCGCGGTTGAAGAAAAGTTGAAAGGAGTAAAGTACAGAGATGTTCCTAATGAAAACCTGATCCAGAGTGTTCGGGACCTAAGACTGGGCCGAAGGTTCACCTGCCAACCAGACAATGGTCGCAATCACAAGCCAAGACAACCAAGACAACACAGGAGTGTATTAAGGTCAACTCTGTGTACTGTATGTCCTTGAGTGGCCCAGCCAGAGGCCTGACTTGAACCCAAAAGAGCTGAAAATGGGGTGCAAACCGTGTGGCAACGTAGCCAAGAAGACTGGAGGCTGTAAGTGCTGTGCTTCTACTAAGTACAGAGTAGAGGGTCTGAATATGCATGTCAGTGCAATATTGTAGATTTCCCTTTTTAATAAATGAAATTAAAAATAAATAAATATATAGATTTATATAAAATATTTTTATATAGCACAAGACCTTAAATGTGAAAAGGTGAAATAGTCTGAAGACTTTCCAAATGCATTGACATCGATATGAAATCAGAAAACAGGGAAGACTTAAAGGCAAGACGAGCTGGTTGGAGAGAGAGAGTGTGTGTGTGTGTGTGAGCATGGAACAGAAAAAAGTTCAGAAGTTGAGTTGAGTTGAGAAGTCTGATGGCTTGGGGAAAGAAGCTATTGCAGAGTCTGGTCGTGTTGGACGGGATGCTGCGGTACCTTCATCCTGATGGCAGGAGGGAGAACAGTCTGTGTGAAGGGAAGACTTAAAGGCAAGACAGGCTACTTCTAACAAAATGAAATAGCAAAAAAAATTAAAAAAAATAAATAAATAAATATATATATATATATATATATATATATATATATATATATATATATATATATATATATATGATAGTCATGATTACAACTTCTGTAGAGTTATCCATTTGTGAAGCTGTGTAAATTCTGCACTGACTGACTGAACACCAACAGAAGTACTGAAGTGAATTTACTGAATTCACACATGCACATGAAGTCCTTCTGAGTCTATTAGTATTCATATTAAAATATTCATATAAAATAAATAAATAATATATATATATATATATATATATATATATATATTATTTTTTTTTTTTTTTTTGGTCTGTTTGGGGATTTAATTAGCCTAGCAGTTTTAGCTAACCCATGAAAAACTGAACACCAACAGAAGTACTTAAGTGAAGTCCTTTTGAGTCTATTAGTATTATTAAGTAAAGTAAACTGAATTATGTTTGTATGGAAATGATGAAGACATTCCTATTTAGTGTATTTAATTAAAAAAAGAAATATACATATATATATATATATATATATATATATATATATATTTTTTTTTTTTTTTTTTTTTTTCAGTGCAGTGATTCCTGTTTGGGGATTTAATTAGCTTAGCAGTTTTAGCTAACCCATGAAAGACAATTAAAGTTGATGGATTTAAGTTGTGTCTTTGATGTCAGTCTGTTTGGTAAGGGTGCCCTGAGGAGACTTCAGTTAGGGTTGCCCAATGTATCATTTGTTAATTGTTATTGCAGCAATGCCTTTGAGATACTGATATTAAAGGAATCTGCAGTATGCAAATTAAACACCCCAAACACACATTTGCAATTGCTGTGAGCACCCTGACCAGTCTTAGATTAGTGTGTGTGGGTGGTTTAAATGCGTTCATCATGTGCGATCCGGTAATGTTTTCTTTTTTCCCTTCTGAAGCACATTAATGTACAGTAATTAGCCACAACATTGAAACCACCTGCCTAATACGTTATAGGTCTGCCAAAACAGCTATGACCCGTCAACACATGGGCTCTACAAGACCTCTGAAGGCGTCCTGTAGTGTTTTGGTACCAAGGCGTTAGCAGCAGTTCCTGGAAGTCCTGGAAGTTGTAAGGTGGGTGAGGTGCCAATGACCCTGCCGCTGTTTCAGTGGTTGTCCCTTCTTGGAGCACTTTTGGTAGGTACTGACCATCGCACAAGATTAATCTGCAGGGGTCAGTAAATTGCAGTCCTTGGCAGCAAAAGTTTGGACACGTCCACATCGTAGAGGCCTAACTTCAGCTTACCATTCATTCCATGTGAAAGAGAAGGAGAAACAGGCCTGATTTTCAGTTAATTTCCAGTTTATGTATCCTGGTATTGCAGTTTCCTCAGTCCTGCTCCCAACTCTTTATTTTTAACTCACCTACATCTTTCCAAATAAACACCTCTTCTTCCCCTGTACATCTGTTTCTCTTTAATGCTCTCTCATGTGACCAAGTTCCATACTTCTATATCTGTAGATCATCACACCTCACATGCAGTGTTAATATCTGCTCCGAGTGAGGGAGGGGGGACGAGAGAGAGGGAGGTAAAGAGAAAGAGAGAGAATGGGACTAGGAGGGGAGGAGGAGGAGGAGGAGGTGAAAATAAATTGCATTCCCCTCCTAACAGGGAGCCCTCACTAATTATGCTGTTTGAGGACTTGCAGAAGCAAAGGCTGCTAAAAGGACCTGCGCTCGGTGAACCTTGAGAGTGGGGCTCCTTCCTGAGCCCAGCCGGGCTCCGCTGCCCCACTTCCTGCCGTTAATTATCTTTTGTTTGCCCTTGATAATCCGCAGCCCGCCGTGCCCATAATGAAGGCTCTGAATCATTGCTAAGAGTAAAAAACAATGGCATTGTCATCACCACATCATCAGCGCATTATAAATAATGAATGAAACGTGCATTAAGCAGCGAGAGGCAGAGTTTATGAAAATGACTTGTGTGAATAGATTAAATTACAACTATTATTACTTCTCCTTTTGATGTAGTGCATCAGAGTAATTACAAAATTGTAAAAAAAAAAAAAAAAGGGTGGAAAAGGAAGGGAGGAGGATTCCATCCTTTCGTGAGCATTTAAAAAAATCTAATTTATGTTAGGAGGGGAAAACGTGTCTCAAGTCGGCGGTACTCCATGTATTATTTTAAATAACATTTTCTTAAAAACATCCCTTTCGCCGTTCAGAGGGAGATCATTAAGGCGAGAATGAGGCATTCATTTTCCACACGGTGAGACGTGAGGATGAGCCCTTTGTGTGGGAGTGTGTGTGTGTGTATGCGGGCATTGCACTGAATAAAAACCCCACATGCGATAACCCATCCATCAGAAGTCAGTGTCATATCTCCGCTCCTTTTCGTCCCTGATGTTGCTTTATGATCTCCGTAAATCTGTCGCTAAAACTTATCAAGTCGCAGCATTAGGGCCTATTGGACCATTAGTTTACGTCTCCACCTTGTCCTTTTTGGCAGAAAATATACACAGGCCTGCACCGGCTCTGGATCACACAATCATAAATCTGCTTTTCAGGTGCAGGGGAGAGCGCTGGGTATAATGTCCCACGGCTTCTTTATGTAGTTAAACAAGTTGAGGTAGCGTGTGCGCTCCTGGCCGTGTCCTCGTATTCTCGTCTGCCGAGTTTCACTGCAGTCTGACATAGTTTCCTTGAGCTTCACCCTGAAGTCTCTCCCTGAAGTTCTGTCTCACACGTGTTTTGTTTATGGCTGAATTGTGTGTATCAGTCATAGGGTTCACCCCCATTATCTTAACCTTCTTCTTGAACCGTTGCACATAGGAACCCATGAGAATCAGGTCCTGATACTGTCCGCAGTTCCGGCCTTTCACACATTTGGCGTACAGCTCTCGTACAGGAAATGTTCAGTGTGGTTTAGGAAAGGGGCGAGGCCTGTGTAGCACTTGCACGAGGTACGTCATGACCTGCGGTGAATTCTCCCTGGAAAATGACCTGCTCTGTTCATATATGGGCTCACTCGGACATTACCAGAACTCTGTACTGCTGGGCAGGCAAGATAATGTTCGGTAGTCAAGTCAAGTCAAGTCAAGTGGGTTTTGTTGTCGTTTCAACTACATACAGAGTACACAGTGAAACGAAACAACGTTCCTCCAGGACCATGGTGCAACACAGACACAGTGCATACAGAACACAAGTGCAACACAATACAAGTGCAGACAGACAATACAACACAGTACAGACAGAGAGTAATAAATAATTGGGGGTAGTGTGCAAATTATGCAGTGTGCAATAAATACTGAGTCCAGTGAGGTAGTAAAGTTATTAGTGCAAAATGCTTTGTGCATATTATCTGGGGTGAATGGTTGGAGAGAGAGAGAGAGTGTGTGTGTGTGTGTGAGCATGGAACAGAAAAAAGTTCAGAAGTTGAGTTGAGTTGAGAAGTCTGATGGCTTGGGGGAAGAAGCTATTGCAGAGTCTGGTCGTGTTGGACCGGATGCTGCGGTACCTTCATCCTGATGGCAGGAGGGAGAACAGTCTGTGTGAAGGGTGGGTGGAGTCGTCCACAATGCTGGTTGCTTTGCGGATGCAGCGGGTGGTGTAAATGTCCATGACAGAGGGGAGAGAGATTCCGATGATCCTCTCAGCTGTCCTCACAATACGTTGGAGGGTCTTGCGGTCAGAGGCTGTGCAGGTCCCAAACCAGGCAGTGATGCAGATGCTCAGGATGCTCTCTTTCGTCCCTCTATTGAAGAGGGTGAGGATGGGTGGAGGGAGACTGGTCTTTCTCAGCTTCCGGGGGAAGTAGAGACCCTTGCTCACCAGTAGGTGACAGCACCACCAGAAACTCCCAATGCATGTTTAACACCAGAAGAGAAAAATGGGTGTGGCTATACAGGTGATAAAAAAGACTGTCGCAACAAAGAATCAACCTCTCTGAGTTTATCCAGCCAGGTAAACACCCAACAGAGAGAAACAAAGGAACCAAAGGAGCCATCTACCATTGTCCTAACAAAGGACAGCCAGCTCTTGATGGGCCTAGCTCTTATCACCTTAGAAACCTTTAGAATTTCAGCTGGACGTCTGATCAGCGTTTCCACGCAGCTATTTTCTTCAAATCAAGCTTGCAGCAGGGGGTCACGACCTGAAGGAGAGTAAAGCGAACGTATCCTTTACTTGCAACTGTGAAAGTCCGGGTAATGTCCGGTAGTAATGATTTGGACGTTTCTGGGTTAACATTCATGTCTGAAAGGAGCTTTGTTGAGTGTAATACAGCTCACAGTGAGAGCTAACCAGGCAGTACAGCATCCACACGGTTGGTTAGTTCGATTTAAGAGACGCCCAAAATCACCAATTTAGAGAGAGAACTCTACATCTTCCTCATATCAAGGCTTTAAGGGTTAATTTTTTCACCTTTTTTTCACAGATCCATAAGAAACATTTGGCGAATGCGGACCACGCTAGCAAGGAGGAGAATGCGAGAAATTGGGGCTGGAGTTCTGGGGGGGTTCAAGCTGACGGGACCCAAAGCCAGACCCCTCTTGCCAAGTAGAGGTTGAGTATGATTGGATCATCAGGAGGAGCTGGGGCGTTGGGTGGTGGGGTGCAAGTTTTCATCACGAGAATGAGAAGGGAGAGGAGCGGTTTTATAGTGTGTAGAAATGGAGGGGAGGAGTTTGGGCGTGGTCCTTCTCCCAAACTTTCAGTTATTACATAACTGCATACAACAGATTCCATATTTGTCTCTATTCATTAGTCATCATTTTTAAAATCTTTGTCAGTTATGAAATTAATTGTGTTTGCATCACTTTAACAGACTGTTTCAGTGGGTGGGCAGTCTACTGTTACTGTGGACCCCATCTATAGGAAAAGTTACTACAGCACTTAGCGAAGATGCGCAGGTTGCGTGCTCGTGACTTCCTATTAATTACAGCGCCTGCTCATTCACTGTCACGCAAATATCTTTTTAAATATCAATTCTTCAAATCTGTCAGTGCTTCTTTATTGTGTCGGAAATTTCATGATGAAGGAACCAATAGAAATCCTCCAAAATGACGAATGGAATGACGTCTTTTTATATTGACTTTATTTAAAAGTTAGGAAGTTAACACGCCATTTTTCACGCAATGACAGTGACACAGCGACTGCAGAAGGCACAGCCTACAGCAGTGTAGCGCCGTCCATTCACTCAGAGGTACTACTCACGAAGGAGTACTCCAGCCCAGGCTGGTTTCTGAATATGGTATAATATAGGGAAGCCAAACAGAACAGTACAAGTCAATCAGAGCAGAGATCATTTACATATGTCAGTCTTAAAGGCACAGTGCAAGAAACAGCCTGCTTTATTTTCTGGGATGAAAAAGTTGTAAATACTCATTTAAACATTCAGTCTGTTTTGCTACAGGACACAAGTGTTAATAGAGGAGGAAATAAAATATGTGAAATAACTGAAATGTAGGTTATGGCTGCTTTTAATGCTGTAGCAGAGATGTGCTGAAGAATTGCTGCTGTCCTGCAAAAACCATGGATGCATTTCTTGTCGTTTTCATTTGTTCACGTTAGTGAATCTGGCAGTAGTTTTTTTTACATCGGGGCTGAATTTCATACTTAATGGACCAATAGAAACGTTCCAAAATGAATTTTAATTAAATTTATTTTTCACTGACATCCATTTAACGTTCCTGTAAAGTTGACATTTTGGAGCTGTCAGGTTCTTTGCACGATATATATTCAAATAATAAACTCAGATATTATCAGACATTACTGAACTCAGCATGCATAGGTGACCAGGCCTTCTGTTCTGCTGCCCCTCCTTTATGGAATGCCCTCTCTGATCATCTGAGGGCACCACAGATGATTGAGAGTTTTAAAAGGCGGCATTTCTTTTTAGCAGACTCTTCTTTTTTTCTGATTTATATGATTTTTATCTTTTATAGTGATGCTTTTACCGTGTAGAGATTTGAGACTAGATTCAGATGTATTATGTGTTATAAATAAAATGCATTATTCTTATTATCATTATTATCATTACCTGCTCTCCTCTATGAGCTTTGTGTACAGGCTATTACGAATGCCCAGTACTGGGCCAGCCTCCAACTCCCCAAGCTTGTCCAAGTCAATACGAAGTTTATACAGCGATCTGCTACAGATTATAGCTGGATGATCGTGTTATGGCAATGATGTGCATGTACATGAAGATGATTACCTGCTAATTAGACTGTCTGCTCATTCTGTAGCACCAAGTCTGGGCTTTCTGGTGTTCGTACACACATGCCTGTGTGTGTGTGTGTGTGTATGTAAAGGAAAGGGATGAACGAGATGCCATGTACGCCGCCGATTTCTCATTTGTTCATGGAAGTTTTCAAACTGCGGAAATGATGTTATTACTTGTCGGCAGCATTGTGCCGGTGTAATGTGCTATTTGCCATGCCAAGCCTGGGTTTCGCAGATGGAAATTAAGGGGGGAAATTGCCACTAACTACTCAATTACAGCGCTTGATGGTTGTGCTGACCTCAGTTGGCAGCAATGGCAACACCGGGCCAATCATGTCGCGCAGATGGCATTAAATTAGAATAGGAAAAGAGGACGACTGCACATATTCATCGCACAAAGACATTTGAATTACCTCTGATGCTCCGGCTTCATATTGAACAATTAGGTGCAGCAATAGGATTTTATGGGATATTTTGGAGGCAATGTGCATATTGGATTCAGTTCTGTAGAGAGCGGCGCTGCCGAGAATTGGCCACAGATTTAGAATGTGTGAATTAGAGACGCCGTTACTGTTCTATAACGCTGAACGATATTTTAAATATTTCAGTCATAATAATCATGATAAAAATAATAATACATCCTAGACTGCACTATTTTTGATCCTCTTCTTACCTTCACATTCATATTGCACGCAGGAAAAATATATATATTTATTCTGAATCCCGCAGTAAGTGTCATAAATAGCAAATTACCCAGGAGATGGACGACCAACTTATTTTAATCTAAATCAATTATAGATCTCGCTATTGATTTGCTCCTTCCCCAGGCAGACAGTTGTTTGTATTCCACCTCAGAGTGCTGATTACATCATGATATGTGTACACACTATATATTATTTATATCAGAATTCTGTGCAGAAGAAATTACAATTACCGAAGGCACTGGACTGATTAATGCCATTGAATTTCCGTCTGTGCTCTTGAAGGAAACCTATCATTTGAGGCTATTTTCTCAGAACTCCAATCTAAGTTGATGAAGTGACTTTGTGATGAGTGTTATGATTTAGATATTGTTCCTTACCTCTTAGTGTGTGTGTATGTGTGTGTATGTAGCATTCTCCTTCTCTCTTAAACTCATACACACACACACAAAACGAAAACCCAGAAAGCAACTTTTCTTGTCTTGAGGTGTAAAATGCTTGTCATTTCAAAGTAACTCCTTAGTTTCCCCATTTTATCCTAATCAAATTCAATCTGTGTGTAATTTATTAAATGGGAGTATCCACCATACTGTATGGCCTGCTAAGCCCCAGACCAGTCAAGCCTACAGTGGGCACATGAATGTTGGAACAGGACCTTGGAGCTATGGAAGAAGGTCGTCTGGTCCAGTGAGTCTCGTTTTTCTTACATTACACGGACGGCAGAGTACATTTGCATCGTTTACCTGGTGAAGCAACGGTGTCAGAATGACCTGTAGGAAGAACCAAGCCAGTGGATGGTACGTGATGCTCTCAGTGTTCTGCTAGGGAAACTCTGGATCTGGGCATTCATCTGTACATCAGTTTGATATGCGCCACTTACTTAGAAAAGCATCTTTTGCAGACCTGGCACACCCACTCATGGTCTCTTTCAGCAGGATAATGTGCCCTGCCAGCATCCATGCTGGAAGACGTTTGATCCATGGCAGCTCCACCTCGCATCTTACAGGACTCACTAGATGTCTTCAGAGCTCTTGTACATGAGTCCATGCCTCAGTAGTTCTGAGCTGTTTTGGCTGCACATGAATTTAGATTTTAACTCTTGTGGTGAGGGCAGAGGTAAGGTGTCCTTTAATGACTCTTCCATGCAGATCAACCAATAAACTCGGGATACATTGAGAGTGACCCTCGTTTACAATGTAGCTGGGCATTATACAGAAGAGATTGAAAGTTATAAGAATGCATTAATGGTGGAAATGTATAGCAGAAACAAATAACATGCAAATTAGACACACATTTAACAATGAACTGAAAGTAAAACTAGGACAAAATAATACAGATATGATAAGGACTGTATGATAAAACAGGGCAACCAAATAAAACTGAAAATAATAAATAATATATAACAATTTTATAATATTTTTTACAAATGAATGATAAAAAATCAGATTAAACAACTAATATAGATTATAGTACTCAACTAAAAACAGCTGCAGGCTACATGGGGGTGGTTAGAGATTAAGAGTTTGAAACGGTCAAGTTTTAGAGATTCCTGTAATAAATTCCAGCTCGCTGATGCACTGTAGCTAAAAGCAGATTCCCTCCATTCAGAAAAATCTCCTGTCACCTGGAGTTTTCTAATTTCCTTTGTTCACAGAGAGCATAGGTGTGATGTAAAATGGCATATGAACAGTGAGTGTCCTGTAAATGACCATGATTGTTTAAGCAGCGCTGGTCTGAGAGTTTTCATGGTCTTCCACATATCACCCTTACTTCCATAGTTCCTCTAAGCTTCCATTTCTACCAGAAAGACTCCGGTTAATGTCGTTAAGTTAAAGCCAAGCCCCTGAGCCACCGAGCAGGACCTAAATGACGGTGGTAGGGAGGAAGGAGAGGAAGTGTAAGTTGTGTTCTTTTAGAGACAGGAGGAAGCTGGTGATTGGTCGTATTGGAGTATTAAGTGGCATAGCATTAGAATCTAGTGGTAGAACTTTATTTCCTTAGTGATATTTAAGACAAATTTGCATGGAATTTGCATGGTGAGAAAATCACAAAATAAAAAATAAATATAAAATAAAAAAATATTAATAATTAATAAAATAATTAAAAATTGTTCTCTTAAGTGAAATATTTAGTAGCTGGATATTAATATAAAAATATATATAATTTGTCATTTGGCAAGGACTGCCTGTATATAGACATATGTCATTATACAATGTAGTGCTTTATGAGAGAAAACTGTTCCCTGCCTAACGCTGGAGATTCCCTGGAGCTTGTCTCGTGACGGCCTGTATTCCTGCCTGAATGGGTGCTCATAAGAATTCAGTATCTTCTGCCTGTAGTCATGCTAAGCCTCAGGCTCGGCTTAGGCTCTCTGTTTACCCTGCACTCACACACTGATGCCGCCTGGATAGCATTCATCTGTAACTCTAAGCAGCCGCAAAACCTCTGTGCGGTCGATGGCCATAAATCTCTTGTTTATCACCGGATCAATTGCACTACAGCAAAGGGAAGGAGACTAATTGTTTCAGGAATAATCTTTCTTTATGTGAAGGTATTCGCCATTGATTCAGAGAGAAATGGAAAACGATTTTAGTCTCGGAAGAGTTCCAGCCGCTGACGCAAGAGCTCACTTCAGTGCCACTGTGTG
Organism: Salminus brasiliensis; assembly: GCF_030463535.1. Lineage (NCBI taxonomy): Eukaryota > Metazoa > Chordata > Actinopteri > Characiformes > Bryconidae > Salminus > Salminus brasiliensis. The sequence goes on along the minus strand of NC_132879.1, from coordinate 53,286,626 downwards.
CAAGTTGTATCGTGACTATCAGGGGCCTACTGTTGACTGCCGATGGTCCAAGAGATGGCGACTGCAGCTAACGTGGCCTAGTGTTCAGCTGCGTAGCTCATGTTGCTCTGTTATTGCACAGTTCTGAGGCTTTTCCTCAAACCAGACAAAAGCAACCAGGCAAAAATGTAACACTGGAATACTTGAAGATAGGGGTCTCCCCATCAGGTTATTTTGATCTTTGTGTTTGTATAAATAATAATCCAGCTGCTGATTAAAATCAATTATTAATAGTTGCAGTGAAATTCCTTTATTTTTAGTATCAGTTACTAAAGTCAGACTTTCTGGACTGATTGATGTACTTTAGTCGAGACTTTTCCTAATATGACTGTTTTATAGTATTTAATATCTTATAATTCAGTCTGACTCTCCTCCCTGACCAATCAGCTCCCAGCTTCTTTAAAACACTGCAGTCTAACCACTTCCTGTGTGTGTGTGTGGGTGGGTGTAGTGGTGGTACACACTCTGGACTGATATCAGTAGTTATTGGTCTACTGGTGTGTATTAACTGGTTTATAGTGGGTGAATGTGCTGTGTATGATTTGAGTTTCTATAGCATGTGTGTATTAGCATTAGCATTAGCCTCCACAAGTGTGGGACTGTGGGTTCTGTTCTGAATACAATGAAATCCTCACAGCAATGCAATCCAAACTCTAGTAGAAAGCCTTCTTCAATGGACAGCAGGACAAACTCTTTTTAATGCCCTTGATTTTGGAAGAAACAATGAATGAGCAGGTGTCCCAATACTTTTGTCTTTTTTGTGAATACTAAGTGCAGAAATCTTTTGTTTCGAGTTTGCAGTGTGTTGACCAGGCAGTAAACAACATTCTACCCAGCAGTACTGATGACCCAATCACTAATCACCAAGCTCTCAATGAGTGTTAATGTCTGTTTACATGACAGTAATAATACATGCCATGTTTTTAGTCAGTGGAGGACGAGCACTGTTGACACTGGTTCTGAAAATACCATGATATTGATGTATTGTAATGATTTTAGCACATCATAGCAGCGCAGGGACTATTTTAAAAAGAACTGCTTGGAGATTACCCTCAACACCCTGGGATGTTGTCTGTATCAATGAATAGTCTGCGAACACACACAAAGGGAAGGTAGCGTGTTCAACATGGCCGCTGATCAAACAGGCCGGAGGCTGGTGGAGATGGAGATGGTGCGTCTGGCGTGTGGATGGTGCTGTTAACGGAGCCGTATTCAAACAGCGTGCAAACAGAGGGGACCTGCGGTTTTCAGAAGTGCTAAATGCTGGGTCCCCATAGAGTCTATTAGACCCCATCCTGTACCAGCGTTCTGCCCAGAGGAGGAGGTGGGAGGGGGTGCAGACAGAGAGGGAAAAGAAATGAGAGAGTATATAGCTGGCTTGTTCGTAGTATAGCTAATATTAGCCAGCATGTTTTACTTACCCACACCTATCAGCCATAACATTAAAACCACTGACAGAACGTGAATAGCACTGATTATCTGGTTTCAGTGGCTCCTGGGATCAGTCAGTGAACAGTCAGCTCTTGAAGGTGATAAAAAAATGGACAAGCATGGGAATCTGAGGCACTTTGACATGGGCAAAGTGGATCTAAGCATCTCTAGAACAGGACACAGTGATCAGTGATCGAGGAAGGACAGGTTCATGGGCACTCGGGGCTCTATGATGTGATCCATAAGGGCCCCACCTCACAACTTACAGAACTTAAAGGATCTGCAGTTAACGTCTCGGTTCCAGCTAGCGCAGGATGCTTATAGAAGTCTAGGGGAGTCCATGCCTTGAAGGGTCAAAGCTGTTTTGGAGGCACTTGGGGGAAGTATGCAGTGTTAAGTCTTTAATGTTTTAGCTGGTTGGTGTAAACAGATATCCTTATATCCTCATTTTCACTCTCCTAGCTGATTTTTAGACCATTAGACACCATCACAAAGTACCAGCTGACCTTTACGCTGTGTGAACATATAATAATGTGCGGACAAGTAGATATTATGCACAATTAAGTAAAGAAAATAAACATTACTGGATGTTAGTTGACCTTTTTATGCAACTTTTCAAGTTTCAGTTAGAATGGTCGGTATTGGTCATTTTTGATGAGATATATCTGAGGAGTTTAGGCATTTAAGAAAGGAGAAAGCCAAAGAAAAACAGGGGTTTCAAAACTGGAGTTCAAGAAGTACAGAGAAATTGGGACCCCTAGACACCTGGTGCACTTAGTAGACCACCAAAATTGATACCCCAATTAGTTAAACAGCGCTTAAAGCTTTCATCTTTAACAGAGAAAACCCAAATCAAGATCAACTCTCGTGACCTCAGTGGGTCTAAAAAGATGTCCAGACCTCAATGGCATTGAATGTATTTGGGATTATTCGGATGGCGAGAAGCAGAAATTGCTCGACCTTCAAAGTTAAGACTTTACAGGTGTGGAAATGTTCTGACATACTGACGCTGACATACTACTGAAGTACTTAGTATTGGTTCTGAATACAGTACTGAAATTGTTTGACTGGAAATGAAACCAATGGTCTCTGAATTTTAAGTATTGTATGTAGGAACAAAAGTATTGGGACACCTGCTCATTTCATGATTCTTCTAATTTTTCTAATCAAAGGATTAAAAAAAAGCTGGTCCTGATTTGAGTAATTTGAGTAACTGTCTCTACTGTCCAGGGACTGTCTAGGCTTTCTATTAGATTTTGGAGCAATGCTGTGAGCATTTGATTGCATTCAGCCACACAAATGTTAATGTCACCACCTCACCTGACTCATCCTAAAAGCACTGTACAGAGCACCATCATTACTGAGAACACAGTTCTTCCACTGCTCCACAGCTCAATGCTGGGGGGGGTGGGCTTTATACCCCTCTAGCCCACACCTGGCATTAGGCAGCATGGTGCCAATAGGTTAATAAGTTTATCTGTTCCAGAGAGTCCTATTCTATTGGCAGTACTTCTCTACAGAGACTAGTCAAGTGATGTGTGTGTGCATTTGCACATCAATCTCAGCAATGGATGCATCTTAAAGAAGCTGAATGCATTCATTAGAAGGGGTGTCCGCAAACATTTGGACATATTTTGAAAAAAAGTTCTGCTACAGAAGGAGCATTTTGGAGATTAGGGTGTTGGTACGAGAGCGAGGCTCTGCTTTTGTGAGTGGGATGTGCATTTAAGGAGCAGGATTAGCGCAGGTCAGATGATTGCTGGTCAGAAGTGTGGGTAATTTTGTACATGATGATGGAGTGGTCTAGTTCTAATCAGGATTTGGCTTTACTCTAATCTATATGTCTTTAACATTTCCTCTGATGTCTTTGCCCCGAAGCCTGCGTTCGTGTGTACTACAATCACCGTACGGTCCAATCACCGCCTTCCTCTATAGAGTAATCAATATTTAACCCACAGCAAAATCGCCACGGTGACGAGCTCCTCATTTAGATGCATTTCTGCAGATTTCAGACGGACCTTAATTCAGAGTAATTGTAGCTGCTGTGTGATTATATTTAAAAGCAGTGCAGTGTGATGCAGATGACAATCAAGAGTGAAGTCGGACGTTTTTTTGGGTGCACTTTTTCAATTCTCTCTCTCTCTATCTCTCTCACTCACTCTCACTCACTCTCTCACACTCACTCTATCTCTCTCTCTCGAACATGTTTCCTTTCAAAAGCACATAATTATGGCTTGCCCTAGCAGGTAAACAACCCCTAAGCTGCACTCAACATTACACAACAACGCATGCAACACACTCCAGATCATACATTTAATCATGCTATTGAGTATGATGGGTACCAGCACAATAGCTGGGGAGGCAGTTGGGTGGGCAGAATTAGCGCTGCCACGCCGGTGTTTAGGCGCTGCAGCAGAAATGATTGCTTAAAGCTGTTTAGTGCTATAGATGCAGCTGCTCTTCAGAGCCACACATTACAGCATTCACTGTCCATAGTCTCTCTCTCTCCCTCTTTCTCTCTGCCTCTATCTATATAATTGAAAAATTTAGAAATGTGAAACATAAAAAAACGAAATATACTGTATGCTATTTTAAACCTCCTTCTCCACTGGAGCCTTGAGTAACGGCTTTGATTAAACAGTGTGATAAGCTTTCATTTTTCTTCTCAGAATCCGCTTTATCACCGCTTCCTTAATTGGAAAACACAGCACAGGCGTTTCTGTAACTGCTCTCCGTTCCTTTGCAAATTCAGACCATGATTTCTTCGCTGGTGTGTGTGTGTGTCTGTGTGTAGATGGATTGTGCTTGACCTGTAAGTTTCAGAACTTGATGCTAAAACACACTCTTAAAAAATACACTGTTTGGACAAAAGTATTGGGACGCCTGCTCATTTACCGTTTCTTCTGAAATCAAGGGTATTAGAAAAGGGTGTTTGTTGGAGGAACTGTCTCTACTGTCCAAGGAAGAAGGCTTTCGACTAGACTGGGGAGCACTGATGTGAGGATTGATTGGATTCAGCGTCAAGAGCCTTAGTGAGGTCAGGATATTAGACTTCCAACAACTCCGTCCATTGAGCACCGACCATCATTTCAGAGAACACAGTTTGTATGAGGCTTTGTATGTGTCCAGCCCATGCCTTGCATTAGGCATGGTGCCAGTTAGGGATGACATAAGAACTGATACCACGTCATACGAACCAGGCTGATACCAAAATGCTACAAGCGTGATCATTCTTGTTTTATCCGAAACTGACGGAGGCATCTTAATAAGCCTACATGTGTAGAGAGAGCAGGAGTGGAAGGAGGGTAACCTAAACAACAACATGTGGACTGTCTTCGGGAGCTGAGTCAGATGTTTAGGGAAGAAGAAATCTTTTTTTTTTTTGGAGAACTGCATTTTGGAACATTCTTATGAACGTATTTGTGTTTATCCTAAAAGAGGGTGTCCACAAACATTTGGACATGTAGCATAGGTACTACAAGGGTGCTACTTGATATGGAGAATTGTAGAATTTACATTTACATTTACATTTACGGCATTTAGCAGACGCTCTTATCCAGAGCGACTTACAAAGTGCTTTGCTATTTACCCAAGAAAAGCCTTAGCTAGTTAGAATAGACTAATAGTTCAAAGATACCTCTAAGCTTAGACATTACTAAACACAAGACAATAAGGCGACCATAGTACTCTATTCGTCCAAGTACTCTCTGAAGAGGTGGGTCTTCAGTCTGCGTTTGAAGACAGCGAGCGACTCGACCGTTCGGACACCCAGGGGCAGCTCGTTCCACCACTTTGGTGCCAGGACAGAAAAAAGCCTGGACGCTTGTCTTCCGCGGATTTTGAGGGATGGCGGGTCGAGCCGAGCCGTACTTGAAGCTCGAAGGGCTCTTGGTGCGGATCGGCTTTTGACCATTGCCATCAGATACGGAGGGGCTGGTCCGTTCTTGGCTTTGTAGGCCAGCGTCAGGGTTTTAAATCTGATGCGGGAAGCAGCTACAGGAAGAATTTCAGTGGTATTACTACTGAATTGACATTTTTTGGTATAGTGACACCTCTAAAGCCAATAAGTTCTTATTCATCAGCTTCAGAGAGTCCTATTCTATTGGCAGCCCTTCTCTAGAGGGGCTAGACAAGCTGTGTGTGTGCGTGCATTTGCACATCTGTGTCAGCAATGGGTGTAACTAAGAGTAGCTGAGTGCATTCATTAGAAGGGGTGTCCACAAACATTTGGACATATAGTATAGGTGCCAAAAAAGGTGCCATCGAAGAACTATTTCGCTTTAAGGTTCCTCTTACAAACATGGTTCTTCAATGGCATTACTCCAAGAACCATTGGAAGCCCTTTGATTTATAAGAGTGCAGAGTGATGGGCATGGACAAAATTCAGTGTTCAGCATTTTAGCTATGCAACATACAGTACTTAGATCCATTCTGATAGATAACAGCATGCCATACAGTGTCAGAACCCCCCCATTAACAAGTCTGTTTGATAGTACTTAACAACCCGGCATGTTTTGAGGCAAGGGTGTGATGATTTAGGCATGATGTGAACCAAGTTGGCTATATGCTTCCATTACTTGTTATCTACATCAGCCTCGCAGCTCCTGCAAGAAAACAGCCGTGCCTCGGCTTGTTGGTTTCATTTTGGGGTGAAGAGTAAGTTTGTGTGAGTTTGTCTGAACCATCGTTTAAAAAGAGGACAGAGACAAACGCCGAACAAATGAGGACAGATCTGAAACTTTTGTCATTTTATTGTCTTTTCAGCAAAACTGTGGAGGAAGGGTTGGGGGGAGGAGGGCTGCGATACAGGGTTCAGCTGAGTTCACACCCATTGAGCTCTGCTCCTCCAGGCAGCAGCAGACAGACAGACTGGACCCTGCCTCAGAGAAGCCTACAGAACAGAGCTAGGATGAGCTCAGAAAGAGTTAGGGATGTGAGAGGAGTCTGTCTGGACAGATTGTGATGGACAGGAATCTGACGTGTCACTGGCTACTCAGTATTTCTGACTTGGGTTGATTGGTGCATTGCTGCTGCTTCTTCAGCTTCACCCAGACAGTGAGGAGGTGGATCCACGAGCTGTACAGAGCAGGAGGCTCAAAATGCACTTTCCAGTTTTGTAATGTCTCAGGATGTGCTTTAAAACCAATGATTTGACCCAAAAAATCTAATTTACAGAATTTCATCTGTAAACAGGGGGGCCGTTTACAGCTTTAGGGGCAGCTAGGTTCCCAAGGCATCACTCTAGTGACACTGACACGCACCAGCTTACTAACTAGCCTGCTTTACTGCTGCTTCCATAATCATTCACTCTGGTCAGGGTTGTGGTGGGTTCTGAGCCTATACCCAGAATCATTTAGCATCAGACAGGAATACCCCTGGACAGGGTGCCTGTCTGCCGCAGGGTACCACCCACAACTAGTCACAACGAGGGGCAATTTAGCATTTCCAGTTCACCTAACATGTATTCTGCAAATTAAGAGGCACATATCTCAGCAAAAAAGGCCCTGAAAACGGGGCTAATCGAATTTCTGGTGCTACATTATATGGACAAAAGTATTGGGACACCTGTTCATTTATTGTTTCTTATGAAAGCAAGGGTATTAAAGGAGTACAATCCTGCTTTTGTTGGAGTAACTGTCTCTACTGTCCTTGAAAGGCATGTCAACAACAGGAGCATTACTGAGGTCAGGATGCCGGATGATGACCACCCCAACTCATCCCTAACTCATCCCGAAGGTATTGGATGACGCAGCATAAATCCAGAGAACAGAGTTCATCCACTTCTCCACAGTTCAATGCTGGGGGGCTTTATAACCCTTTACCCCACACCTGGCATTAGGCAGCATGGTGCCAATATGTTCATGCACATGTACAGTACATTCTCTCCTATTCTATTGGCAGTACCTCTCTATAATTTCTAGACAAGCTGTAGGTGTGTGTGTGTGTGTGCTCATTTGTACATCTGCGTCAGCAATAAGTGCAACTCAAAGTAGCTGGATGCATTTATTAGAAGAGGTGTCCACAAACATATGGACATACCATGTATGAAGAACCTTTTTTTTTTAAATTGAGATGGTTCTCATGGTTTATGAGCTGCCATGGTTCAATTATAGAACCAGTGCTCTTACTAAATAACCCTTATTTGAGCGACAGAGAGAGAGAGAGAGAGAGAGAGAGAGAGAGAGAGAGAGAGAGGATCAGTAGACTTTTTAACCAGTAGGATGAAGCCCAGACACTGGAACTACAGCCAAAACAGATCCTTCTGGAGAGCACACACTTGTCTAAGCAGCATTTTGGCAGGATTAGTCCGGCAGCTCTTTAGCGTTGGTGTGTCAGGCTTTTTATCAGCCATAAGCGTCTAATTTACAACACGCTCCGTCTCCTGCCTCTAGTAACGTGTGAAACCACTAACAGTGGGCGAGCACAGGCCAGCAGCCGCATCACTTTATTTTAATGCAGATCTTTTTGCTGCATTAAGTCCGGAGGGGCTAATGTAGAACCTTAAAAGATGCTAATGGCTGTTTCCTAAGAGCAGTCATAGAGGAATTAGAGGAGAAAGCCGTGCCGCTGCTCACGCACTGGTTTCTTCAGCGCTTCCGTTAAATCCAAAGCTGTGGACATTGTCCATCAAGCACTTACTCTACACTGCGTCCTCTGACTTCCAGCCCACATACTCCAGCCACATCAAGCTTCGATGATGTACAGGCAGCGGCGGAGGTGCGCGGATGAAATTAGCCAGATGTGAAGTCCATTTATTAATTGAAGGAAGCCATGTCGAGCAGCTTTCCTGCCGCGGCCTCGGAAATACTGTTTAAGGAAGACGTCGGAGTGCTGCAGAAGGGCATGTCTAAACTTACCACTTCTGCATGAATGATGACTTCCTATTAAAACAATGCTGTCAATTTAGAAGCCAGAGGGGCCTGAAAGAGAGAAAGAGACTTGAAAGGTTTGCTGTGATTTTAGATTCAGAATAATTACATTCCCTGTCATTAATTAAGGTGATAATGGTAGCTATAAAATTTGATTGGAAGGAGAGTAACCACACAGGGCCGGGCCACCATTATTATGCTTGATAAAACCTAAACTACAGTAAAGGTGAGTGGGCCGCAAGCCTCATTTAAAGGGACCATATCCATTTTCTCTCAGAGACCGGCTTATGACGTTTGCGTGGGTTTATGTACCACAACAGTTTACAGCCTTTCTTTATTCTGTACAGTTAAACAGGTTGTTTTACTATACCTTGACTTTAATGTACACTATATGGACAAAAGAATTGGGACACTGCTCAATCATTCTTTCTTCTAAAATCAAGGGTATTTAAAAGAGTTGATCCTGCTTTTGTTGGAGCAACTGCATTCAGAGACACAGATGTTGGATGACCAGCACCCCACCTCATTATAAAAGTAGCACACAGTGCTGGAGAGCTGTATACCCCCCATTGCATTAGGCATGGTGTCAAATGTTTACCAACTCCAGAGAGTCCTATTCTATTCGCAGTACTTCTTTTCAGAGACTAGACAAGCTCTATGTATGTTTGTGTGTGTGTGTGTGTGTGATCGCACATCTGTATCAACAATGAGGTGCAACTTAAAGTGTCTAAATGCATTCATTACAAGGGGTGTCTACAAACATTTGGACATGTAGTGAATCTGTTACCTGGGCTGAGCTAAAGTACTAGTAAGCCACAGGTTGCAGTTTCCTAGAAAGTACTTTACTCACGTCTTTGCTCTCATACTAGTTCATCTTGACCTCGTTTGTTCGCAAGGCCTTTATGTACACGTTACCATGACAACGAGCATGACGTGAGTCCAGTCAGTGTAAGAGGAGCAGCAGTATGTTCACTACCTGAGGTTTTAGTTTTAGCGTTTGGACTCAGGAAAATGCTTCACATTCTCTTATGAAGGGAGAAGGGGCAAGAGGAAGTGGGATGTCTATGGGGTGACTATGCTGTGCTACACCAATAAGAGTCCTTGGGCCAGACTCCTAACACTACATTGGCCCACCTCTGTAATACGAGTAGTCGCTCTGGATAAGAGCGTCTGCTAAATGATGGTAATGTAAATGTAATGTAATTGTATTCAGATTAGCCTCAGTCAGATCAGTCTATTCTGATTGAGCTGTATTCATGGAGGAACTCATGTAGACGTGGATATAGACATTTCCATTTCCATCCATGGCCTTCAGCAGACCCTCTTATCCAGAGCAACTTACAAAAGTAGGTACTTTCACTCAGAATATTCAAATCTAGTGTTGATAGACCCCCAATTTAAGAGTTTTGAGTATGTAGAGATGTTAAACTAGGCAGATGCAACAATAGCTTTAATACATTTTAGTGCTTCATAGAGCTGAAGGTGGGTGACGTTTAACGAATTCAAATAGATTAAGCTGTTCGTTCCAGGACCGAGAATAATCTGGATGCTCGTATTCTGTGCGTTCTGAGAGATGGTGGGTCAAGCCGAGCCATACTTTAAGCACGAAGGGCTCTTGGTGTGGATTGAGGTTTGAGTTACTCCAATGAAAGTCAAGGAACGCATTGTATGTCTGAAATAACGAAGATGAGATGCTGAAAGCTCTCTTGTACCTGCACTAATGAAGCAGTTCAACACACCTGAGTCGTCACAAACGCCCGTGAAACTCTATGAAAACCTGAAGTGTATAAAAACACTGCTTATTAAATCTGACAATGTGCACTCGAACCGTGTGGGAATTGTTTGAGTACAAATGTCGACCTGTTGAGTACAGAGGCAAATAAAAAAAGAAAAAAAAAGCCTTTGTCCCAAATAATATGGGGGCACAGTATGTGCAGGGTCCGAGGAAGCATAAAAGCCAGTGTTGTTTACAGTAAACATTTGGACAGATTTGTGAAAAAGGGCTTTACAAAAAAAAATAGGCATTCCTTTGGAGAAAGATCATGGTGAGAAAAAAGAGGGAACCTGGAAACAAGTTGTAGTTTCTCTCTATGGGTGTTTAACCAAGCCCAATTTGCAGCTTCAATGAGAAAATACTTGTGATCAATGCTTAATAGCACCTTATTAACCTCAATTACCACAATTAAGCCCGACTGCCACTGGGCTTCTTTGATGGCTTAATTAATCTGATTCAGCGAAGAGGCCACAGTGTCCCCCCATAGTTCCCAGCCTTGACCGACCATGTGGCCCTGTTAAAAGCACATCTGGTGGAACAAAACATCTCCTTGCTGGCAGACAAATGCCTCCACTCGGCGAATGAAAGGCAACCCTCTGCTCTCTGATGTTCATAATGAATGCTACAAGCCCCTTGGCACTGTGCCTTATTGGGTGGCTTGGATTGCTGCCCAGTTTGTTCCCGGCTAATTGCTTAATTGATGCATTGTTTTTACTGACGATACGGATTCCTCTCATTTCGGGCGACAAAAGGCATTACACCCTATTAGCGAGTCGCGCCTTTCACAGCGAGCTGTATTAAAGATTTAAGGCCATTGTGCAGGTCTTTAGATTCTGTGCATCAATGTGATTAGTAAACCATGCTCTTTAAATAAAAAAGAGAGAGGGAAAGAGCGAGAAAGCCCCCCCAAACACACACACACATACACACTAACTGGGTATAAATCACGCCACATTAGCACGCTGTGTTCTACAAACAGACTAAATATGGCAGACGGCGGGTGCGGCCTGCAGCAGATGGAGACGAATGCTCGTTGTTGTGCTGGTTTGTTATTATTTATGCAACAGGCGATAAAAATAAAGCGCCGGTCTCCCGTAGCGACTGCTGAAGACGCTCCGGTACCACAGCCTGCCGAGCTGTTGATATTTACCGCTGCCCGTTTGCTGCGGAAATGAAGAGGCATTTGACTTAGCGGCTGCAGCCGTTTAATTAGCGGCCTATGGGTTAATAAGTTCCTCCTCAGGCTGTGGAGTATCTCCTCAGGAGAGTTGACACTTCCATAATGCATTCCCTTTTCCTGCTAGACACACACACACACACACACACACACACACACATACATACATACACTCATGCTCACACTCCCTATCTCTCTCTCCCTCTCTCCTCCCTACATATTCCCACTGAAGTCTGGGATAAAGAGCTGTTCCCCCTCCCTCTCTCTCTCTCCATCTCTCTCTCTCTCTCTCTCTCCATCTCTCTCTCTCTCTCTGTTTCTCTGTCTCTCTCTGTCTCCTTCTCTCTGCGGCATGTTTGTCCCCAGACCCTCAGTGTGTGTCTGTGTGTGTGTTGCAGGGAAAAGACGCCCGGTTCCTCTGTGGAGCGGCGGATAAAGGGTAGCACCGGCCACATGGAGACACACTGTTACTTATTCATCAGCCTTCAGCGCTCGCATGGAGGAAACAAGGCCCTGTGTGCTGTAAACACATGCCGGCACAACACACAGACTGAAATAACAAGAGCATAGCCCAGCACAGAGACTGACAGAGTTGGGTGCCAGGCAGGTTGGAGGGGAGGAGGGTGTGTGGAGGATATGTGTATATGTGTGCAGGGGTGGAGGGGGGCGGGGGGGTGATTGAGCAGGCCTCTTGATCATATGTGGCTTTTGATACACTAGGCTGTTTTGAGAGCGATTCTCAATGCACGGTGCAACACATGGGCTCCGTTTTCATCAGCTCTCTCTCCCTCGCTGCGGATGTGACAAAATTCCCCTTTCCAGGATATGAACTGATTGGGTGACAAGGTTTCCTGCCGTTCGCCGGGGGTGATTCCTGCAGGACGTGGGGAGTACTGGTTGAAAAAAAAAAAAAAAAAAAAATATATATATATATATATATATATATATATATATATAGCATCGCCCTCTAAAGTTGCTGGCTATTATCTCAACAAGGCAAGCGGCACGCGAGCGTCGTTGCCTCTTTCCCCCATGGCGCGAGGCGCTGCGTTTACTGGGTTGGGGGGGTACAAGAAATTACCAGCATTGTGATTTTGCTTGTCTGCTGCGATTATGGAATTATCATAATGTTACGGTGGGTGCCGTGCGTATCCGCAAGGGTGTCTGCGACTCCCCCCATTCAACCCCCCCCCCACCCCCACCCCCCAGGTGGAGGAGAGGCAGGCCCACACAGGGTCTCGCACACAGGCTCACGCGGGGCAGGTGCTTGGATGCGGTCGAAGGCGTCCCTCCGGGGAGCCGGCGGGTGCAGATGCTCTCTACAAAGCCCCCGTGTAGGCATTCTGATTCAATCAGTGATTTCTGCTACAGCAGCACGCCACAGCTCAGCAGACTGTACCCCCAGCAGCTGCTGCTGCTGCTGCTGGAGACCATTCACATCACTGCGGCGAGGAGAGCACACCTGATTTCAGCACGGCTCAGTTTGCGTTACTGGACTGGGTAAATAAAGACCACAAACAGCGGCCGCCATGCAGCGTCAGTGTCAGCGAACTTTTTGGAATGGGTGTCAGTATTGGGGCGATAAGTGAAGGCCGGAAGAAATGAATTCAGGATTAATCTGTAGGAAATGTAGCCTGAAGTAGCCTTGATTCATACTGTGTGATGGTCTTGTGGGTAGCAGTGTTAGATTTATATTTACACTGAAGGCATTTAGCAGATGCTCTTATCCAGAGCGACTTACAAAACTGCTTCACTTTTACGATGCTGCCAAATACAAAAGTCAGTATGGATACCTAGATAAACAGTACTCAACATACTACACTACACTTTCTCTAAGTATTCTCAGAACAGCGAGCGACTCTGCTGTTCAGACACCCAGGTAAAGTTCGTTCCACCACTTCAGTGCCAGGACAGAAAAAAGCCTGGGTGCCTATCTTCAATGGATCTTAAAAGGATAGTGGGTCAAGCCAAGCCATAGTTGAAGCTCAAGGGCTCTCGGCACTGCCTTTCAACCATCGCCATCAAGATTGTAGGGCCTCGTCTTATATTCATATCAGTACTGGAAAAGCCAGATCTGGCCACACACCTCTTAATCACTGAATTCAACTCCATTGACACATATATATATATATATATATATATATATATATATATATATATATATATAAATATATAAACCAGCCCCTGTCTATGCTGTCTGCCTCTCTTACACACATTAGAGAAAGAGTGGGAGGTTCTGAAAAGCTCACTGAACTCCAGCGTGGTTGTGTATGTAATAGGAGACACCGCTGCACCAACAACAACAATTTCAGCTGGTCAGCTGAAATTTCCACCCTCCTAGATCTTCCTCCATCAGCTGTGAGTGGTATTATTATTGAACAGTGGAAGCGTTTAGGAGGAACAGCTCACAGAGAGCAGCTCAGCCACCGAGTGTCTGTCAGACCACGTAAAGTTACAGAGCAGGGTCAGGGCCGAGTGCTGAGCTCAGAGCAGAGTGCAGAAAAGCCTCCAACTGACTCAATAACTGCAGCAGAGCTCCAGACCTGCTGCTGCTGGTAGAGCTGCAAAGCAAAAGGGGGTCAACTCTATATTAATACCTATGGATTTAGAATGGGATGTCATTAAAGCTCCTATAGGTGTCCGAATACATTGGTCCATACAGTATATTTAAGGCCCTATGTGAAGTCTTCCTCAACTTCTTCACTTTTGCCTACATGCCAGCATCAGCATCCAGCAAGGTGGAATACCAAATACACTCTCGCTGCCGCTTTGTTATTTGTGCATGTGTGAGTGTGTGTGTCGGCAGGGCGTTCAGGGCGAGTTCAGAGAGGTGATTTGTTTCGGGTTCCTCACCGACTTGCGCTGCACTTCAAAGGGCTCTCCAGGACCCTCCGCTCGATGGTGCGGCCTCGGCGGTTCGAGCTCTTTGTGTCGAGCCTAACCTTGCGCATCACTTTCTCAGCGGCCTCAGCGCTGGAAATGGTGGAGCTAATTGCAAAGCCATGTCTCTCGTGCCTCTGTCACTTTCCTCTTGCTGCCTTCGCTGCCACGGGACGTAAACTGCTCGAGCTATCTGCATGCAAGCGTGCCGCGCAGACGCCCACATGCTAAACAGCTTAGTGCAATCTTGTTTGCGAGGTGTTTGCGAGGCGTCTTTAAAGCTGACATGTAAGAGGAGCCCTAATCTGCTGTGGATGCTGCGCGAGCAGGATCAGAGCAACGTGTATCGTGTAGCGCATTTGTGTGTGTTTAGCAAACCGTCACAGTCAATTAGTTAACAAGATGTTGCGGGATGCGTTTAGTTGCGGAATCAGCTTTGGGAGGCATCAGAGGGGAGGTTTTTATCAGCGGTGAAATATTCATGATGTTTGTTTAAATGCTTTGCGCGATGTGTTAAACTGTTTATAAATTCTAATGCGAAGCTTTGGAGTGCCCTTTTTTTTTGGGGTGGGTGGGGGAGGGTGTTGGAGGGGGAGTTTTAGCTGCGATAGGCGGGGAGCTGATGAAAAATAAGCAAAGGCCTGCCAAGCATGCTCCGTCAGACCTCTGAAGTGCAAATGAGCTTTTTTCCCCCTCTACAACCAACAGTAAATCATGGGCTCACCAAACAGCAAATTCAGCCCGGTTGACTTCGCAGGAATAGACCTGATCATAGAGGTTTTCGTATACTTCCTTGAGGTTTGAGGTTCCTACTGTTTTTTTCTACCTCATCTCGTCTCTCTTTTTCTCCCCGAAGTCCTCTGTTATTTACTGATCGATGAGGTAGGCTCAGGCCTCACCAAGCAACAGCGCAGGTAACTCCGCGCTTTCATCTCTCTGAAGTCCGGCTGTTTATGGAGCCTCGCGTACATTATATTGACTACAGATACACCGAATGTGTGTGGGTTTTTTTTTCTTTTTTCTTTTCTGGACCAAAGAGGGTGAAGAACATGTGTGGGAGTGTTTTGGCCAGTGAGAGAGTGTGTATTTGGTGGTTGTTATTTTATTCTTTTTTATTTCATTTATTTTTATCCCACAGAAAGACCCAGCATCACACACACACACTCTCTCTCTCTTCTCCATCGCTGCCATTGAAGCAGCTTGAGCCAGACTTTGATTAAAGGAAGGGAAGCTGGCTCTGGCTTCTTGGGTGGTAAGGGCGGCAGCCTGGGGAAATTTGATTTGGATCTGGCTGATGGGACTAGATTAAGATAGTGTCATAATTAGTGGCGTGCGGGATGGTGATGATGATAGCGGCGCTCCGTCCACCACCAGGAGAGAGAGAGAGAGAGAGAGAGAGACAGAGAGAGAGAGAGAGAGAGAGAGACAGAAAGAGAGAGAGAGAGAGAGAGAGAGAGAGAGAGAGAGGATTAAAACATACCCAGGCAGTGTGCATGTGTGTGTGTGTGTGTGTGTGTGTGTGTGTGTGAATTAGTTTTTATACGTAATCAGGACAGAAATGTCCTAATTTAATCCTTATTTTAATCTCTATGATAAGGAGAACTTTAAAAGGAGAGCCTGGTGTCTGTTGTAATTCTTTAAAGTATTTCAAATGGCTCTAGATCTAATCTATGGTTCTAGATCTAGTCTATACGAGTTCTGCTAGCATTGCAAGCATTTATTTTTTTGCAAGCACAATTTTGCCAGAAATATGAGAAATAATGGTCAATAATATTAGCTTATTGTATTCTTATTACTATTATTACTATTACTCTATTCTTATTACTTCTACATATAGGTATTCATATATATATACACATTTGTGTATATATATATATATATATATATAATCAATGCAGTCTCTATATACATATGAATGACTTATGAATGACCCCATGTCCTCACTTTGTACAAAAACAAACCCGTGTGTGTGTGTGTGTGTGTGTGTGTGTGGCACACAGGGAGGGTAGTGGATGTCGGCTGATGATAGGTGGGCAGTCCATGTGTCAGTAACTCACAAGTGTGACTGCTAAACATTTCACATCATGTCAGAGTGAATACGCGGCTCCACTTGTAATGGGCGGAAGAGATTTCGGAGGCTGCTCCTGATCCGCAGGCCGGGCTGATTAGAGCACGGGGCTCAATTACGCTTGTAAGGCTTCATTCAGAGGAGCTAAATGAAGTTACGTCGGCCCAAACTGTCACCTCGGTGGAATACATCAGCTCGCTCGCCCCGTCTCCCTGACTCTCCGAATTGCCTCGCCATCATCTCAAGGGCACGCCATGCCGAGAAAAAGGCAAAAAAAAAAAAACAGCTTCCTTCCAATGATAGTTTCCCACTCCACAGTGCATTATTAAGGAATGCACAGCAGTAGAAGGCATGATAAAGTAATATTCTGTGACAAAAGCTAATATGATGCGGAGCGAGGGGGTTTGGAGGGGGGTGGAGTGGATATTAGCAGGGCCTAGTTAGGACGGTCTGTTTTTTTCCTCGTGCCGTGTTTTAGGAGGAAAATAATTCCTCTCTGTGACATTTTCGACTGGAGCCCTCAGGGCACGAGAGAGGGAATCGGACCGGGTAATTGCGGCAGGGTTTCCCCTTACTAAATTAACCTCTGCACGGAAATTTATTGGCCTGCTGTTTTTGAAAATTATTTAAACTTGCGCTTATTTCCGATTTGAGCCTGATTTTTTTCTCCCGTTTTTTTTTTCCGCCAGGGACTTATTTTCGCACAGAGGCCTGATTATGTTGGAGGGGATGTTTGGGAGAGGAGACAGGCTGGATAATTCATTTTGGACAGCCGTTCGGCATAGCGACATTTTTAACTGCTCACCTGTGGAAATATACATAGAGCCGAGTAGTCATGGCGACTGGGTTAAGTCAATATGTGCTCACGGGTCACTGGAAGGACAGCCACTGCATTCTGCTGAACCCATATACACGGCAGTGGGCAGCTGGCCAGAGGAATATGTCTTTCAGATTACTAACCCCCATCTTAATCGACACTGTTACCTCACCCTCCGGTCCCATCAGTAATTACGGGGTCGTCTGATTTTGATTTGGCCTACAGGTTCCCTACAAGTCTAAAAGCATGTGTGTTTTGCTCATGATGGTGGCTTTGGTCTAGCTGATTGACCCATAGATCACACTTTTGGCCACCTAAAGAATCTTTCAAAGAATGGATCTTTGGAAAAACATTTACTCTTCCCACAAATACACCATATGTCCAAATGTTTGTGGACACACCTTCTGATGAATGCATATAGCTATTTTAAGTTGCGCCCACTGCTGACACACCTGTGCAAGGTACTGTCAATCGAAATTGACTCTCTGAAGCAGATGAACCTATTAGCACCATGCTGTCTAATGCCAGACGTGGGCTAGAGGGGTGTATATAAAGCCCCCCAGCATTGAGCTGTGGAGCAGTGGAAGAACTGTGTTCTCTGGAATGATTAATGGTGCTCCATCCAGGACTTTTGAGAGTACTGAGTTGGGGAGTTGGCGATGAGGTGGTAGGGTGGTGATCATCTAATATCTTGACCTCACTAACACTCTTGTCGCTGTGTGCAATAAAATCCTCATAGTAGAGCCTTCTTCTTACTCCAACAAAATCAGGATAAACTGATTTTACCTTGATTGTAGAAGAAACAATGAAAAAGCAGGTGTCCCAATACTTTTGTCCATATAGTGTACATGAACATTCTTCCGTCCACTTTTCACACTCAGTCCAAATAAAAAAATTAACAGACAGCCTGGTCTTAAGTAAAAGAGTGGAACAAAAAATGTTGCCTCGGTGTCTTCACTCCAAAGAATCCTATTGATGGCTTTATTTTTGGGAGTGTGGCTCGTCTCTCAGGCCCCGTGCGGTCTGAACGAATGCCCTTTATGGCATATTAAAAATGAGAGAATGTGAAAATCCACCTTAGCAGGATACAAGCACACGTCCAGAGGAAATGAAGACCTCCTGAGCCATTCGTTATTCGAACCTGAGCCTCACTAAACTTTGCCGGCAACACTTTTTTAAATATGGCTTAGATAAATGATACAAGCCTTCAAGCCTCTTCCTCTTTCCAGCCGTACAGCGTATTAAACACTCCGCTGAGAGTAATGGTGGAGCGTCCATCTTGATGGCTCCGTTACTGAAATATGTTGGCTGGCCATCGGAGCGAGGTACTTTGAATAAACATCAATCTCGCGCGCTCCCTCACTCCGAGACAATTGTCCAAATCACGCAGCGGAGACGGACGGCAGGAAACTGACAAGTAGCCAGGAGAAGCGGGGGGAAACGGTCAGCCGGTCGTGATTTACATGCTATCTGGCATTTTGGCCAGCTGACGGAGTAAAGCATCAGTCAGCTATATTTGACTTTTTTTCCCTCCTGTTTTCTGACAGGCCCCCGAAGTCATCCTTGTGTGTCTGGCTGTAAAGGGGCTCCACATCTCTTGCTCTGCCTATATCTCTGTCTCTCTCTCTCTCTCTCTCTCTCTCTTTCTCACACTTTTGCTCCTGACTGTCTCCCTATCTCTTTCTCTCTTCCCTCTCTCTATCTGTCACTCTCTTGCTCTTCCCATTTCTTACTTTTCTTTACACTCTCTCTCTCTCTCTCTCTCTCTCTCTCTCTCTCTCTCTCTCTCTCTCTCTCACTCTCTGTCTCTGCCCCAACTCTCTCTCTCTTTCTCTCTTTTTGTCTCTCTATCGTTTCTCTTAGTTTTTCTCTTAGCTCTCCTGTCCCTGCCCTGTCTCTCTCTCTCTTTCTCTCTCTCTCTCTGTCTCTCTCTCGCTCTCTCCCTCTCTTTCGTTTTACCCTCTCTCTTTCGATTTACTCTGTCTGTCTCTCTCTCTCTTTCTGTCTTTCTGTTCTCTCTCTCTCTCTCTCTCTCTCTCTCTCTCTCTCTCGCTCTCTCTCTCTCTCTCTCTCTCTCTCCTGTGCTTGTTTTCCCTTTTCAGAGTATTTGTTAGCCCTCTCTTACTTCCTCTTCTTCTCTCTCTCTTTTCCCTTTCTTTTTTATTTCTCTTTTACTTCCATCTCTCTCTCTCTCTCTCTCTCTCTCTCTCTCTCTCTCTCTCTCTCTCTCTCTCTCTCTCTCTCTCTCCCCCTCTTCCGATTTCCTCTCTCTCTTTCTGTCTTTCCGTTCCCTGTGTCTGTCTCTCTCTCTGACTCTCTCTCTCTTCTCTCTCTGGTTCTTTTTCTTTGTTTCTTTCGTTTTTTTCTTTTACTCCCTTTCTTCTCTGTCTCTGCCCCATTTCTCTCTCTCTCTCTCTCTCTCTCTCTCTCTCTCTCTCTCTCTCTCTCTCTCTCTCTCTCTCGCTCTCTTTGCTCTGTTCCTACCTCAGACTTTCTCACCTCTTGCTCTTCTCCCTCTCTTTTCTTTCTCTCTCTCACTGTCTCCCTTGCTTTCGCTCTTCCTTGTCTTTCACTCTCACCCTCCTCCCTCTTTCTCTAACCTCACTCCCTAGCTGCTGTGGTCAGGACGGACTCTCCCGCTGCCCACTGCCAATTTATCGGTGCAGGCCATGACGAGGAAATGTTAGGGATGCAGTGTGTTGCCTCGTTCCGCTTCCTGAACACCACAGAGGTTGTTGTGTGCAACCCCAGAATCTCCTCATCCTCGTCCATCCCCCAACCACCCCCCCCCCTCCTGCCAGCACTCCCCAAAACCCCCTGCCATGCCAATTTGTGAATCAGCGTACAGTAATAGCGGGCTAATAATGAAGTGCTGATATTGAAAAGGCAGGCTGTAGTACCGCGCTGACCTTTCCACAGCGAGAGAGAGTAACAGCCCCTCATAATAGGCTCTGTTGAGTAAGCAACTTACAAGGCAAGGTTATAGTCTGGGAAAAATAAAAGGCTGTCCTGAATGCGATTTCACAAGTCGATAACCTTCCTCGGTGTGTGTGCGGGTGTGTGTGCGTGTGTGGCCGCAGCCATTATGCTGATGCGGAGGTTTTTAAAGACGGAGGACAGCGGGGATCCCTGCAGACATTCGTAACGCATCAGATAGGCCAGCATCAATCTCTCGCACACAAGTGCCCCAAATTTAACACGGCCAGAGGCAACAAGGGAGAGGGAGAGCGCTTAAACATGCTGTATTTATCCCCCCACAACACTTCCGCGGGGCTACAGGGGTGAAATTGATATGAATGCGTCCCAGGGTTTTTATTTTCTGTCCTGCTGTGACTTTGCAGTGGGTTGTTTGATGCTCCTCTATTGTCTCTTTCTAGTTTCCTTATGAGAAGAGGTCTTGAACACACTGCTGATATCTGTAGGTGGAGTAGTAACACTTTTTCCTTTTCTGATACTGATATTAAAGCCAATACAGATTTAAAAACTTCTCTTGAAAGTCAGATACAGACACTTTAAAATGAATTAATAAATTAATTAAAGCACCTCACTGAAAAGGAATATCTACATGTAGGTTTTCAACAGGAGGAAAATCAGCTAACTCCACGGCGCATAGTGTGAATTCTTTCAAGCTGGATTCAGCTGGATTTCCCTCCAGTATCCAGTATCCTTTTCTGTTGAAATCAGCATTATACAGAGGCCGCTATACTATCTGTACTGGTTACTGATGTAGTATGGAAATGGACAGTTTGACCGGAAATGGTAACTCTGGCAAAGAGTTGGAAAGATTTTCAGAATCTCAAACTGAAGCCTTGTCACTCAGTGTGGTTCAGTAGCAGCTCATCCTTTTGCATTTATCAATTTTTTTGACATCTGAAATCATCCCTTGCAGTCGTTTTAAATTTTGACTTTTTGGAAAATCTCGGAAATGCTGCAGTGGTGTCCAGAGGCGAAGGTCTACATGACTGAGACATAGCAGCCACTCTTCTCATAGTCTGAGCATTTCACTAGGAATGGACCAGTTTAGAACTGAGTGAAAAAGTACTTGGATATACATGATGTACACAATGCAAAATGTCTTAGTTTATTTTATTAATTCATTTTTGATAATCTGTATCAAATAGCATGTATATATACTACAATGTGACAAGACACCAAATATATACGTTTTCATAGCAGTTATTGATAAAATGTCTGCCTCATGTAGTGTTGTAAAGGATGCACATGCCACTGCCTTTCATCAAAAGCTCTTCTTTTCAATTGATCAACTTTATTTTCACAACAGGTATTGGGGTCACACAGCTCCAGGAGGTTGGGTCCCTGCTCTGTCACTGTCTGTGAGAATTTGATGTATTCTCTTTGGTTTCCTCCGGGTACTCTGGAGTGCATGAATTGGCTATGCTGAATTGCCCCTAGTTCAAGTGTGTAAGTTAATGCTTGTGTGTAGTACCCCTGTCCAGGAGGGATTCCTGCCTTGTGCCCAATAATTCCAGGTGGCCTTCGAGCTTTAAGTACGGCTCGGCTTGACCCGCCATCCCTTAAAATCCACGGAAGACGAGCGTCCAGGCTTTTTTCTGTCCTGCACCGAAGTGGTGGAGCAAACTTTTCCTGGGTGTCTGAACGGCAGAGTTCAACACTCGCTGTCTTCAAACCCAGACTGAAGACACTCCTCTTCTGAGAGTAGAGTGGTCACCTTATTGACTTGTGTTTAGTAGTGTCTAAACTTAGAGGTATCTTTGAATTTTTTGTCTATTTAAACTCAAACTAGGGGAAATAGCAAAGCACTTTTGTAAATCGCTCTGGATAAGAGAGTCTGCTAAATACCTTAAATATAGCAACATAAAAAAAATAAATGTAAATGGATTGAGGGATGAATTGGTCATCACAAATTGACAAATAAAGTACATGGTCACCAGGGACAATGGTGCAAGAGATATGAACATCAATGCGGAGGGTTCAGGGTAGGTATAATTCAGCCACAAACCACAGTGTGGTTTCTCTGTGTTCTCCAAAAGCCAAACATCTGCTGACACCAGCAATTAAGCAACCCTCCTTTCCACCTGCACATCACCCATTCAAGCTCATTCTTTTCGTTTAGCAGTTCCTTTACACTTCCCTTTCCAGTGTCATTTCAGACTGCTCTAGTAGTTTTGTAGAATTTGAATGATCAGCTAGTTTATCTTACCTGAGAAAACTAGCTGCGAAGTTACTCCGGCTATACGTTACCCTGTCATTGTCTGTAATTCTCCCTGTGCCATGACAAGAACCGGGTGACAAACCACTACCAGCTCAGACTGTTGGTTGACAGTGATTTCACTTCTTTTTTCCCTGTAAAAGCAGGTTGCTGTGTGTGCACACTGTGAGCAGAGCCGGGATTATCAATCTTCATTTGGTAATTTATGAAGGCCTGTTGTCAGGTATCCAGCAGTGAGCGGAACAGCTCATTCTGGCATGCTGGGGGGGGGGTTTGAGTAACCCGAGGGAACGGCCGCCTCCTGTTGCCCTCTCTCTTCCACTGCTGCTGTCAGCGATGCGCTAGGTGCGCTCAACCACCTACTTTAACCCTTACAAGTCTAGTGAAGTGTGCAGATTGTGACTGCCTCAGACATTTTCTTTGATATTCCCAAACTTTAAATACACTATATGGACAAAAGTATTGGGACACCTGCTCATTCATTGTGTCTTTTGAAATCAAGGGCATTAGAAAAAGAGATTATCCTGCTTTTGTTGTAGTAGCTATCTGTGCTGTCTAGAAAAAGAGCCTTTCTACTAGACTTTGGAAGCGCATTGCTGTGAGGATTTGATTTGAATTCAGCCACAAACGTGCCATCTACCTCATCCCCAGGTCCCCAACTCCTCCCAAAAGTACTGGATGAAGCACCATCAATCATTGCAGAGAACACTCCACTGCTTAATGCCCAGGGGTTTTATAAGCCTCTAGACCTGACATTAGGCACAGTGCCAATAGGTTCATGTTTATCTGCTCCAGAGAGTCCTATTCTATTGGCAAAAAATGTAGCTATGTGCACATCTGTGTCAGTAAAGGGTGCAACTTAAAGTAGCTGAATGCAATTATTAGAATGGGTGTCCACAAATATTTGGACATACAGTGTACATACACTACAGTACAGTACAGTACAGTGGTATAGTAGTATATACCTACTATTCACATTCATACATTAAGGGACAGGGCATCCTGGACAAATGGGAAAACAAGCACTCCCTGTGCTCCCGGACTGGCCCAGCAGAACCAGCATCCCAGCTGAAGAGAGATGCCGGCTGGCTTCAGCGTTCTGCACCCCGGCTTCTCCAGCAGATCTATGTGCATACACAGCAGGCGCACGGGTAATTATACAGGCACTGATGCAAACTCACCTGAGACGCCATCAAAGAAGCATTTGGCCCTGCGATGCTGCAGGGGCCGGCGCTTGCTAGGCACTGATGCTGCTTAATGAGAGACAAAGCGGGACAGATTTGCAGTTGTTTACTTTCGGAGTCATTCAAACAACATAACTCCACTTACACAAACGAGCATTTCATGATGGACGTTATCAGATGCTAACAGACTTTACGAGTGTGTCTACTGTCATTTCCACAGATTTATCCAGTTCCTCCCTCACTAAGACGTCTTCCTTGGAGATTGCCCACTTGGAGAAACTCCACAGACACCTCACTTAAAATTGTCTCCATCGAGAAATAGTTCTAACCTCCCTGTTTTTAGGTTAGCTTATCTAACGTAAAAGTTATTTAATGGCATAAGCACATATTTGATAACCTTCTAGCGGTATCTCCTATGTCATGGATCATTAAAAACAGTTTTAAAGTGGCTTACATCATCAAAAGATCAATTACTTTGGGTTTCTCCATTAAGATTTGGAGCTAAACTTAATTAGCCCGCATACCAGAGTGAAGCCGAGTCCCGATCTTAATAAATCAATCATTAATAAATCCAAATGCAAAAAATCTGCAAATTTAAAAATCACTTTGATCGCGTCTCGCTCTCCCTCTCTCCATTTACGGACTTTTTCCCCATCCTCAACCCCCCCCCCCACACACACACTTCTCTCCATCCATTAAAGATTGAGATGTGCTTTTTGAGAAGCGGATAGCAAAAGAAGAACCAGGGCATCGGTTCATTTCACGAGTTTTAGTTTGCGGCGACCTTTTTCGCCTGTGAATAATTCACTTGGCTAAGCGGCTCGGCGGGCCTGCTCTGCGGCCTTTGATTGGGGGGAAACTGTGCAGATTTGCGAGCGATAGCCCCGGGCATGCGCCCCGGAGCAGCCTGAAGGGAGGCACCCTGACCCCCTGAATCCTTCTTACTCTCCCAGGACTTGGCCAGCTGTCCCATTGGGGTAGCTAACCGCTAACACAGCCCATGAATGGATGGAGGTCCTGTTGGGGGCGTTAGCTGATGGCTACCACAACAGAACGGCTGCCCGAACTCTGGGAGAGCTGTCTTGTTGGGGTTAGCCTACTGCTAACAAATACAAGTTACTAAATTACCATTAAACTTTGGTCTTTGTTGTTGGATGCGCTATATTTTTTTATTATTATTTTTCAGATGTTGCTGTATTAGAACACACTCTGGATTATTTTGTTTTGTTGAATCTGATTAAAAACCATTATGAGACTTATAGCATGCAAAAGTTTGGGTGCCCCGGTCAAACCCAAACAGTGTCAAATATGGCAACAACAAACCAGCCCCCTATGGTCGATGGTCTACAATTCTGCTCTACATGTTGTGAATTGGAGCAGAAATAAGGACAACTAGTCAAGCTGTTCGGGTTGAGGCTAGCTAAGAGGTAACCGCTAACTCGTCCCACACTAAAGGTGGAGGGGTTGGGTATCGCTGTCCCAGACTATGCCGTCCCAATGGGGCATGTCAGAGCTTAGCTGCCCCCAAAGGGAACTGGCCTAGCCCAGGGAGATCAGTCCTGTTCAGATGTATGGAGGAGTTGTGATGTGCTTGTCTCTTTGAGTCTGCCTGTTCCCACCTCCTTAACCCCTGGAAGCGGGTCTGAATCCTCTGAGAGTCCTCCACTGATAGCTCTTCTGTGTTCGACCAGGAAGCCTCCATCTCCTCGGGCTGCAATTTGTCGCTCGACCTGCCAGGAGCCTTGAGAAAATCCACACCGGAGGACAAGACAAAAGAGGAGAGAAAGTCCCGTTGGCTTTGTACCATGAGCCAGAATCACCCTCACTCTCTCTTACTCTGTCTTACTGTCTCTCTCTCTCTGTCTCTCTCTCTCTCTCTCTCTCTCTCTCTCTCTCTCTCTCTCTCTCTCTCTGTCTGTCTCTCAGTCTGTCTTTTTCCTCTATCTCCTCCACTTCCGCTCATGCATGTGGAGAACCTGCCGCAAGGGTCTGGTCTGGTGGAATAGACCAGCGGAGAAGACTGTTAGTTCATGCATGTGTGTTGTGTTATATGTGTGTGTGTGTGTGTGTGTCCCCTCTGGTCATGATAGCCAGTTAGGGACAGTAAAAGGCCACATATACTCACTCTCTCCTCTCACTTTCTCCCTCTCATTTTTCCCCTCTCTCTCTCTCTCTCTCTCTCTCTCTCTCTCTCTCTCTCTCTCTCTCTCTCTCTCTCTCCCTCACTCTTTCTTTCTCTCCTTCCAGTGTAGACATGCTTCTCCTTCACTGCTCATCAACCTCCCAGGCCTAATTTATGGACAGGCATAAAAAACTCTGCATTCCCCGTTACAGCGGCTGCATAGCAATGGCATGACAAAATAGGACACATGCTGTTAAACATGTAAAGGTCTTTTTTTTTATCAGTGTTGCGCCTGTTTCAGAACTGTCCGTCTTAACTCACACGGCTGAACCGAGGATCTGTCTCCGAGTCTGCCCGCACTGCCATTAGCAGCTGGACGTCTAGCAAGGCTTTTTTGAGCATTCGCCTCCCAATTTCCCTCAAAAACAATTTCAGCTCTCGGAGACGGAAAACACTTTCAAGTTGTGTGGACAGATTCTTTGCCTTCTCGCAGATCAGACGCCGCTTCCACTGAAAACGACGAGAGTTTTCCGGGTGACTTCCAAGGACAAACGCATACACAAGATCAAACAAAGGAAGGCTCCGGCGCAGCATGGAGCTTCTTCAAATCCCGCGGCCCGTATCTAAATACCACCTGTCCGTCTCTTCTCCAAACTCAGCATATTTTATCTCTGAAAATTAATTTTGGTCAGAAGCAGCGCTGGGCTCTGCCCCTGTTTGCCTGGAGTCTGCGCATCTTTAGAAAGTGGAGATATGAGACGAGGGATAAAAGGCACTATCATAATCAACATTTTGTCCTTAAGCAGTCTTTTCTTTTAAAAACAGCTTCTATTATTTATCCACGTTCTCGAGGTGTTCCGCCACGCTCAGGCTTCTCTGTGAAACTGTGGTTTAGAGTTGAAGCCTGAAGAATCGATTTGAGGAGCATAAAAATTATTATCTGGTTCTCCCCGTGTACATTGTGCTGCAGTGTTCCCACAAAAGTTTGAAACTGCATTTCTCTCTCTCTCTTTCTTTCTTACACTCTCTCGCTCTCTCTCTCTCTAACTCTCTGTGACTCTCTCTTTAATGCTCTTTCTTTGTTTCTTTTATTTCCTTCTTCACTCTCTAACTCTGTCTCTCTCTCTCTCATCGTCTCTTTAACTCTGTCTCTCTCTCTCTCATCGTCTCTTTAACTCTGTCTCTCTCTCTCATCGTCTCTCTAACTCTGTCTCTCTCTCTCTCATTGTCTCTTTAACTCTGTCTCTCTCTCTCTCATCGTCTCTTTAACTCTGTCTCTCTCTCTCATCGTCTCTCTAACTCTGTCTCTCTCTCTCATCGTCTCTTTAACTCTGTCTCTCTCTCTCATCGTCTCTCTAACTCTGTCTCTCTCTCTCATCGTCTCTTTAACTCTGTCTCTCTCTCTCATCGTCTCTCTAACTCTGTCTCTCTCTCTCTCATCGTCTCTTTAACTCTGTCTCTCTCTCTCTCTCATCGTCTCTTTAACTCTGTCTCTCTTTCTCATCGTCTCTCTAACTCTGTCTCTCTCTCATCGTCTCTTTAACTCTGTCTCTCTCTCTCTCATCGTCTCTTTAACTCTGTCTCTCTCTCTCATCGTCTCTTTAACTCTGTCTCTCTCTCTCATCGTCTCTCTAACTCTGTCTCTCTCTCTCTCATCGTCTCTTTAACTCTGTCTCTCTCTCTCTCTCATCGTCTCTTTAACTCTGTCTCTCTTTCTCATCGTCTCTCTAACTCTGTCTCTCTTTCACCATCTCTCTAACTCTGTCTCTCTCTCATCGTCTCTCTAACTCTGTCTCTCTCTCTCACCGTCTCTCTAACTCTCTCTCTCTCTCACCATCTCTTTAACTCTGTCTCTCTCTCATTGTCTCTCTAACTCTGTCTCTCTCTCACTGTCTCTTTAACTCTGTCTCTCTCTCTTCGTCTCTCTAACTCTGTCTCTCTCTCACTGTCTCTTTAACTCTGTCTCTCTCTCATCGTCTCTTTAACTCTGTCTCTCTCTCTCACCATCTCTTTAACTCTGTCTCTCTCTCTCTTATTGTCTCTCTAACTCTGTCTCTCTCTCACTGTCTCTCTAACTCTGTCTCTCTCTCATCGTCTCTCTAACTCTGTCTCTCTCTCACCATCTCTCTAACTCTGTCTCTCTCTCTCATCGTCTCTTTAACTCTGTCTCTCTCTCTCTCATCGTCTCTCTAACTCTGTCTCTCTCTCTCATCGTCTCTCTAACTCTGTCTCTTTCTCACTGTCTCTCTAACTCTGTCTCTCTTTCTCACATCGTCTCTCTAACTCTGTCTCTCTCTCACCGTCTCTCTAACTCGGTCTCTCTCTCTCACCATCTCTCTAACTCTGTCTCTCTCTCTCATCATCTCTCTAACTCTGTCTCTCTCTCTCATCATCTCTCTAACTCTGTCTCTCTCTCTCATCATCTCTCTAACTCTGTCTCTCTCTCACACATCGTCTCTTTAACTCTGTCTCTCTCTCTCTCATCGTCTCTCTAACTCTGTCTCTCTCATCGTCTCTCTAACTCTGTCTCTCTCTCTCATCATCTCTCTAACTCTGTCTCTCTCTCACACATCGTCTCTTTAACTCTGTCTCTCTCTCTCTCATCGTCTCTCTAACTCTGTCTCTCTCATCGTCTCTCTAACTCTGTCTCTCTCTTTCACATTGTCTCTTTAACCCTGTCTCTCTCTTTCACATTGTCTCTTTAACCCTGTCTCTCTCTCATCGTCTCTCTAACTCTATCTCTCTCTCCGTCTTTCTAACTCTGTCTCTCTCTCATCATCTCTCTAACTCTGTCTCTCTCTCTCATCGTCACTCCAACTCTGTCTCTCTCTCTCACATCATCTCTTTAACTCTGTCTCTCTCTCATCGTCTCTCTAACTCTATCTCTCTCTCTCTCCGTCTTTCTAACTCTGTCTCTCTCTCTCATTGTCTCTCTAACTCTGTCTCTCTCTCTCATCGTCACTCTAACTCTGTCTCTCTCTCACATCGTCTCTTTAACTCTGTCTCTCTCTCTCACATCGTCTCTTTAACTCTGTCTCTCTCTCTCATCGTCTCTCTAACTCTGTCTCTCTCTCATCATCTCTCTAACTCTGTCTCTCTCTCACATCGTCTCTTTAACTCTGTCTCTCTCTCTCATCGTCTCTCTAACTCTGTCTCTCTCTCATCATCTCTCTAACTCTGTCTCTCTCTCACATCGTCTCTTTAACTCTGTCTCTCTCTCACATCGTCTCTTTAACTCTGTCTCTCTTTCACATCGTCTCTTTAACTCTGTCTTTCTCTCTCTCACATCGTCTCTTTAACTCTGTCTCTCTCTCTCATCGTCTCTCTAACTCTCTCTCTCTCTCTCATCGTCTCTCTAACTCTGTCTCTCTCTCACATCGTCTCTTTAACTCTGTCTCTCTCTCTTACTGTCTCTCTAACTCCGTCTTTTCTCTCATTTTCTCTCCCCTTCTTTTTTTTCTTTTATTCTCTCTTTCATTTTCTCCTTCGTCCTCCCTTTGTTGCATTTTCTCTTTCATTCTTTCTTTTGTTTTCTCTTTTCATCCTCTCTTTCATTTCCTTTCATCCTCTCTTTGTTTCATCTTTGCTTCCATCTTCTTTCTTTTATTTTCTTTTATCCTCTCTATCATTTTCTCTTTCATCCTCTTTTTTTCTTTCATCCTCTCTTTCATTTTCTCCTTCGTGCTCTCTTTGTTCCATTTTCTCTTTCATCCTCTTTCTTTTGTTTTCTCTTTCATCCTTTCTTTCATTTTCTTGTTCATGCTCTCTTTCATTTCCTTTCATTTCCTTTCATCCCCTCTTTCATTTTCTCATTAATTCTCTTTCTTTTTTTTCTTTTATCCTCTCTTTCATTTTCTCCTTTGTCTTCTCTTTGTTTCATTTTCTCTTTCATTCTCTTTCTTTTGTTTTCTCTTTTCATCCTCTTTCATTTCCTTTCATCCTCTCTTTAATTTCCTTTCATCACATCTTTAATTTTCTCTTTCATTATCTTTCTTTTGTTTTCTCTTTCATTCTTTTTTTCATCTTCTCTTTCATCCTCTCTTTCATTTCCTTTCATCCCCTCTTTCATTTTCCGTTTCATACTCCTTATTTATTTTCTGGTATCCTCTCTTCCATTTTCTCCTTCATCCTCTCATTGTTTAATTTTCTGTAATTCTCTTCCTTTTGTTTTCTTTTTCATCCTCTCTTTCATTTTCTCTTTCATTTGCTTTCATCACCTTTTTCATTCTCTTTTATCCTTTTTCATTTTCTTTCACCCCCTTATTCTTTTTTTTCTCTTTCATCTCTATTCCCTCTTTCTTTCCAGCCCTTTGGTATGCAAGTTCACCCAGCACTTATTTGGGATTCGTATGTGTGAACGCAAACATCCGTCTCAGTTGTACCGGACATTACCTGGACTTCACCTTTCCAGCTTGACTTTACTGCCAGCCATAGTACAAAGTCTGGGTAATGTGTCCTCGTTTGCCATCTTGGATGTGCTGTAAACAAAACACAGTTATTTCAGCAGTATACTTTTTACTGTAACTTTCCGTGGTCTGAGCTGCTCTCTGTGGTTCCTAAACGCTTCCACTGATCAATAATACCACTCACCGTTGATGGTGGAATATCTAGGAGGAAAGAAATCTCACCAGCTGTTGTTGCAGCGGTGTCTCCTATTACAGAACCACGCTGGAGTTCAGTGAGCTCTTTAGAACCCATTCTTTCACTAATGTGTGGAAAGGCAGACTGCATGGCTCGGGGCTTGATTTTATATACCCTGGGTAATGGGACTGAATGAACCACACTTGAATTTAATGGTTAAGAGGAGTGTCCCAATACTTTTGTCCATACAGTGTACGTATAAAACTACAACAGTTCACAATCGACACAATGCCACATTTGACAGAACACACCCATTGTCCTGCAATAAGAAACACACTTTAGCCACCCTGGATTTTCCACACTATGAATATTTCAGCGGTGAGACGAGCCAACTGATCACAGGGTGGGAGTCAGGGGGTCAGTGAATTTCTTCGCTTTAAGGAAACTTTCAGCCTCTCTCTCTCTCTTTCTCTCTCTCTCTCTCTTCAGACTGTGCTCTGCCTTCCTCGCTCTCTGGAATGTTAATGGCGAAGGAGAAGTGGAAGAAGAAAAAGGACGAGACTGACTTAGACACACGTGTCAGGAAAAGAGGTCATCTCATGGCGATGGGATGTTAATTCTCCTCTATTAATGAAATTTATCCTCCTCACTGTCTCCTCTCTTCAAAAGCAAGGACCCTCTTTTAAAAAAGAGTGTGTGTGTGTGTGTGTGTGTGTGTGTGTGAGTGGGGGAGATGTATGGAGAAAGAGAGTCGGTGAGTGAGTGAGAGAGCGGGAGAGGGTGAGGGACTTTTTTTTTTTTTTGCATGGATACAGAGCGAGGCCACAGGGGGCAGGGCAAAAGTAAGAGAATGACAATCGTCAGGTGATTAAGAGGACTTGGAGGCTAGGTAGACCTACAAAATGAATAACCGTGGACCCAAAACCACGCCATAAGGCTCAATGGTTTGTGATTTGCAAGTTGATAAGACAAGAAGATTAATAATGCTGCATGATAATGGTTGGCTGCGGCTCAGCTGGGGAGATGGTAATGATGTGATCTTGCTGCAGGAGCAGTTCAGCACGCCATACTGCTGTACAGGCAAGCAGGAGAGAGAGAGAGAAAGAGAGAGAGAGAGAGAGAGAGAGAGAGAGAGAAACACTCATCCCAATTGGCCCTCAGGATATGGAGAGTTTGAAAAATGAGAATGCAGTTATCATTTTAATTAGATATAAAGTTTTTTTTTTCTCTTTAAGAAAATAATTTTTGCTGAAATGAGGACTTCAAAGAACATATTTTGCAACGTTCAGCCCGCTTGCAATTCCTGAGTGACAGTTTTGGTTAATTTGCGCTTTTTATTAAAAGTGTTTTAGGGTTTTTTGTGTTTTTTTTTTTTCTTTTCAGAGATTGAACATTTCCTTGAGGCGCATCTCGGCAGGCCGTAAAAAAGAAAAATGCCCCCGACAGCGATCCTCCACACTTGACTCAAGCTCTCCATACTGTTTGGGAAGGCCAAAGGGTGAGTGACTGGGAAGTCACGGCGGGATGGCATAGAGAGTGTGGTTTTGGACTCATTGTCAGAGCAAACTGCCTCAGATGAGACCCAGGGTGCGTCCCAATTGCACACTAATGACTAATACTAACTAGTTTTGAGTAGTTGTTGTACTGGGGCACACAGAATTTGGAGGGGCACAGTTCTACCCCCATCTTGCCTAATGATATTACTAGTTAATAATAATTCTAATATTACTTGTACTACTAGAAGTAATAATAGTTATAATAGTAATGGTTATTATTATTGTTATTATTATTATTATTATTTGAGTACTATTCACTATCACACACAAATTTCCTTTGAGGCATAAAACTACATGTGAACTATAGCTAGAAGCTCACCTTAAAAAAACTTGTGTTATCCATGCCCCTTTAACTAGCAGGTAAATAGAAGCCTATGTTAGCGTAACTGCTGACTTTGCTAGTTGAATAAATGCCTTTGCTTCAGTGCTCTAATATGTATTGTCAGTAGGTTATGCAGTTAGAAGTGGCCTTAAGCAAAACATACAGCTATGAGCTATCATCGTTGGGAAGACGCTAGGGCATTGTGAAATGAA
Source organism: Salminus brasiliensis (assembly GCF_030463535.1). Lineage (NCBI taxonomy): Eukaryota > Metazoa > Chordata > Actinopteri > Characiformes > Bryconidae > Salminus > Salminus brasiliensis. The sequence goes on along the minus strand of NC_132879.1, from coordinate 53,254,403 downwards.
AATGCAGTGCTTGTAGTGAATTTGCGTGGCATATCCTGTAGTTCTGCTCAGCAGTCCAGGATTAACCTGACTTTTCACTGCCATGATTTTATCGTTAGCTCATCAATCGTTTGGAAAGATGCTGGGGCATGATGGGAAATGTAGTGCATGTAGTTCTGCTTGGCAGTCTATAATAAAATTGACTTTGGGACGGCGACTTTTACGATAAATTGGGTCTAATGACGGCCCTGCTCAGAATTAGTCGTTTTTTGAGTGCGGTTACAATGAACACTGTTATCCCACAGTTCAGTGCCAAACAAAAAGGGAGGAGCTACTCATGTCTGGAACCGCCTGAAACGGACACAATGGCGGATGACGACACAAGTGCAGCAGCAATGGCGGCTGGAGAACTCACAGTGACGTATTTCCTGTGACCAACTTCCTTTTAGTACGAAGCGGGGTAGCATGTTAATATTTAGTGTAGGAACCTGCCAAACTCACACTATTAGGATTAGCATATAGTCTGTACCTTATAGTATGAGTGTGTAGGACTCGATTGGGACGCACCCTCCTGAATTTTGGAAAAGGAGAGCAAGCAGAGCGTGTGTTTCTGGAATAAAGACTGGAAAAAAAGTCTCTGAAGGCTTTAATTGTTTCTGCTGATGCGTGCTGGGATTTGCCTCACGGCCTCACATGACAGTAATGGTGTCATGGAAGCGAGGGAGGTGTTGATACAGCACTTAACGTCTGCGAGTAAACAAAATTGCTTGCGAAATGCAAATCTGCAAATCGTGATGCGCCGTTTGTTCGCAGCAATCTGGGCTGCTGACACTAGATCTGCTACGTGTTGATCTGCTAAGCGTGTGTGTATGTGTGTGTGTGTGTAAACGCGTTCTCTCAGTCTGCCGTAACCCCTCAGAGAAACGAGAACCTGTATCGCGTGTCAGCTCCGAAATTCTTACCAGTTCTCTCCTTTACAAAATAAAGGATGCTGCTTGTGCCAAATGCTGCTGAGCTCATTTAAAACAATTCAAGCAAATGAATCTCCTCATTTCTTCTGCTTTCTCAACCCCCCCTCCTTCTTCTTCTTCTTTTTTTAAGTGTGCTCCATGGCTGACACACAATTCCTCCATTTATATTTTAATTTGAAGCACTCTAGTTAATTATTGCAGCTGGGTTGTAATGACGAACTGCACATTTGCATAGGTCACAATTAAATGAATGATTTTTTTTTTTCTGGGAAATATTCCACCATTGAAGTGTCAACTTTGCTAGAGGTCACAGTAGCTCCAAATGCTCCCCCAACGCCCTGTAATGAGTTAATAACTGCTATTAAACTCTAATTAAAAGGCCGACGCTGGGTGAGTGAAACAGTTAATAGTGCAATAGCTCAGATGTTTCTCTTAATGCATAGCAAACGCAGAGATTACCTATTCAAATTAAACCTAGCAGGGTTATTGTGTGCGGGAGCAGGCGCCGGCCTGACACGCTAATTACAGTCGCGAGCAAAAGTTGCATTTCGCGAGCCATGATGTGCTTGGACAGGGCCGCGCCGTATCTCACAAGCAGTCGTCCCATAAAGCGATCATTTGCACTAATGATACATATGGATCACATTGCGGCTCGCGAGCGACGTGCTACCGACGCCTGTGCGGTGGTGATGATCGAGTGCGCTTGCGAGTGCTGTTACAACACTGTGTCTGTCGGTCATGCTGGAGGTGGAGGGTATTTGTCTTGTCCTGTGCCGGGATTGACACCCGTATGAGGCCAGCGGGCTGTCAGCTTGACTTAAAGTGAATGAGGCGTACTACACGCACCCGCTCTCGCTCTCTCTCTCTATTTCTCTGCCAGTTTACCGCCTTTAAGTGGCACCTTGATGCACCGCCGCGATTCTGCCGCCAGTAAGCAATGATAAGTGGCGAGAAAAGTGACAGTGTCAATAGTCATAATCTTCTTGGGCGGGCGATGATGATGAAGCATACGCGCCTTGTCGGGCGTGCCGCAAACCCCGATATCCGCTAATAAAATGAAGTGGAAATGTTTTCGAGGAGCAGGAGGGAGGGAAAAAGAAACAATCAATAAAGCAGTGGAAGGGAAATCTGAAATTGGCGTACGGAGGGGACGTATTTGCCTCCTTCCAGACGGCAGACAGATCACTGAGAGAGAGAGAGAGAGAGAGAGAGAGAGAGGATAGAGAAGGCCCATTTGTATGTAAATGCAGGATTGATTATATTTATTTGCAGACTCGTGGCTGAGAGATGAGGGCCCTCGTTTGTAGCTGCAGGGCTTCTGTCTGGAGCCCACGAAACAGCTGGCTCCAGTGTAAGCTCATGGACCAAATGTCCAAATGTTTGTGGACATTCAAACACAGCTTGCAGGGAAGTACTGCCAGTAAAATACGACTCTCTGGAGCAAAGGAACTGGGTTCTCTGGAAGGATTGGTGCTTCATCCAGTACTTTTGGGATGAGTTGGGGAGTTTGGGATGAGGAGGTGATGGGGTGATGATCATCATCCAACATCCTGACCTCACTAATGCTCTTGTCACCGACTGCAATCAACGCCTCACAGCAATGCTCCTCCAAAATCTAGTAGAAAGCCTTCTTCCCTGGACAGTAGAGATAATTACTCCAACAAAAGCAGGATCAACTCTATAATACATGATATTTCGGAAAAAACACGTAATGAGCAGTTGTCCCCACACTGTCCATGCAGTTTATTTCACTTACTGCGACGATATGCTGTGTTGTTCAATGTCTATTTGTTTGTACACGTGCATTTTACTACTACGTATGTTGAGTTATATTTTTATAGGGTGCTTTTTCACATCTATCCAGCCTATCAGTCTTCATAAGGCACTGTGGAGGCTGTTTGTGAACAGGCTGTGTTCCTGACAAATGAATAAACCAATAAATCAGCTGTAGTGTCCAGGACTGCAGCTGGAGAATCCAACTCAGAGGCCGGACGTTCATCAGATTCCCTCAAATCCCCCAAATCTCAGAACCCAATGCAGGTCAGTTGTGAATGTGCTCCGTCCCCTGCGGATGAAACTGAATGCGTTTCTGTATGTGATATTTTATTAATCTTATTGATTTCCAGTGGAATATGGATAAAACACTGACGGCTGAACCAGAGGGCGATTAATGTGTACCACTTGGATATTAGAAGTACCTCATTTGGATGCAGGAACAGTCATAAATAACACTTAGAGTGAATCTCCGTTAATGAATCAGGTATTTTTTTTCACTGCACTCTTAAAAATAAAGGTGCTGTTAAAAAGGCTCCACTTTTGGTTCCATTAAGAGATGTGGCAGAGATGTTAGGGTTCCTTATCAACTGCAGGTTCCTCAGACTTACACATCCCACAAATCCATATACAGTGATGAAGCTGTGTTACATATCTTTTAGATATTTTCCACACGAGTCTACCATGAGTGCATGAGTTAGACAGGAGGATTTATTGGACTGTTGCAATGTAGTTAGTAATGAACTGGGTCGTGAAGCTGGGGCTATTTTTATTTTTATTTTAAATGATACATTTCCTGTATTTAGTCCTTCCATCAGTCAGTGCCAGCGGCCCTGTCTCCCACAGCCTATATTTAGCCGCGGTCATAACCTGTAGACCTCAGTGGCCATGAAGGCAGCTCGCCCTCACTCTGCTCTCAGTGTCAGTCCTGAAAGCTTGCGCCCAACCGCTCTCCAGAACATTCTAATTACCAGTCCTTCTTTATTATGTATGCCATGTCATTGTGAAAGGGGGAGAGTGTGAGAGAGAGAGAGAAAGGGAGCGAGAGAGAGAGATGGAGAAAAGGGAAGGGGAGAAAAAGGGAAAAAAAAAAAAAACTTCAAGCGGTGTGGACCAATTCCGTAATTTCTTAATCACTTTTTTTTGGGCAACCTTTTGCATGTGCCGGGGTTAATACCATAAATTGAATGTTACTTTGGTTTCCCTCTAAATAGGCTATCATGCCACTGCTTCGGTGCTTAGCGAAATCTATTATTGTAATTTGCATAGGCCTTTTTAGCGCCCAGATCCTACAAAGGCTAGAAGAACAAAGAGCTCATGAGGGAGAAAATAGGACAGAAATGATCCAGCGTGGGCTTCACGTGTGACGTCAGCTCCCTAATGAAATCTTTTGACTGAGACCATGGCAAATGGTGGAATTCATATCTGACACTTAATGGTTTGCATAGAAATTAGAAAGCCCCCCTGTCACTTGATGTCCCTGATTAATTTACAGCACTTTTGTTATGTTGGCATCACTGAAAATAAATTGCTGGGTGGAGATAGGGAGTAGGGTCTGGAGAGGGGGTGGGGGTGGTAGTGGGATTACGGGTTAAAGAAATGCAATTCCAAAAAAAAAAAAAAAATGCAAAAAAGGAAGATGGAGAGACAGAGAGAGAGAGGATTAAATAAAACACCTAATTGCCAGAAAAGTCACCAAGCACGAGGCTGCATGCCATTTGGGAGAGCTGGCCACTTGATTTTCTATGAAAATTAATCGGCTATCAAACAATCTTCGTCTGCCGAGGATGATTATAAAGCAGGGAGAGGGAGAATGCCCTTTGTGTAGGTGAAATGTGTCGGCGACTGTCATCGTAATATACCTCAGTGAAATGAAGGTTAATTCTGATGTACAGCCTGCATGGCAGTCATTATCAGCGAATCATGAAAATAAATTAAGCCACTGAAATAGATACGTCCTCCTCGCGCACTCGGCAGGGGATCCGGTGAGGGATGGACGGATGAACTTTACAGATTATTATTGGAAAATAGTGCCGAATTCAATTAATGCACCTAAAAGACACCTTTATAGAGGGCAGCCATAATTT